>NW_020798738.1:29036-286724 GCF_003344945.1 Aspergillus welwitschiae | reverse complement strand
TAATAGCTATTATGTCTATATCAAAAACATGAAGCCACATCGGCCTGATATTCAACGGTGTGAAGATAAAGACGAAGTCAATACTATGAAGGAAGCCCCAGTGGAAATTATCTACTGAGTACAACCTCGCCTAGGACCATTACTAGGCATTGCTCCTGGGGTCAACGATCAATGGTTATGGTGGCTGTGGCGACGGTGGACATGATAAAATTGGGGCGCCAATGGTATGGTAGTAGCGTCACTTTCGGAGTCCGTATATTGATCATGAGTATATTGTGGTAACTTTCTTTCAGTCAGTAAGGTTATTATTCATGTCCAGGCAGACGGTATAGAAAACTAAGACGTAACATACCATGGATGAGGGTAGAGTTAAAGATGGAGTAGGCGAGGATGAAGGGTGGGCGCTGGTCTGAAAAAAGGACAGGCTTCTTCGTCGCACCTTCTTCTTCTGCTTCTGCTTCTGCTCCTGCTTCTTCTCCCACACAGAACCCGGATACGAAGAGTGGGTTCGGCGAGTGGAAGACAGGTTGGTCGCGATACAAATGACATTCTTGTCCAGAAGTAGAGTACAACCATGCTTGGCACTGGAATAATTCGGCGCAGCGATCTGAGCAGGCAGCAGTGTTTGCAACGCCATATGAGAAGCTCATCGGAGCATGACTGAAGAAAGTGATTGTGTTGTTGACAATTGAGTGCCTACAGGCGGTTTTTGAGGACGACTGCGGTGGTGCTGATGTCCATGCGGATGTTCTCGTAGCGAGCAAAGCAGTTAGAGCTGAGGGCGAGGAGCATGATTGAATATTTTAGGAATGAAACGGTGCGATAGCGATAATATAGCAACTTCCTGTGTTTGTACTGTGACGGAGAGGGACATAGAGACTCTCATATAAGAAATGGAAGATTACTGAAGGTGCAAATAAGGGGGGGGGGGTGGGGGGGGTGGGAATATGGCCCTGTCAGAGACTCGCAGGGCCCTCGTAGTCTTGCTAGAGACTTCGGCCATATACCGACCGGACGAAAATGGAAGGAACTACAAGGGCGAAAAGGGCCCGAAAGCTTGCTGGACTTCATGAAGCTAGAGAAGTTGCTAATTAGCTCTCCACCTACTTCTGACTCAAGGTCTCAATGATATGTAGTATTCGGAGGATATTCCGTCCACTTAGGGTGAAGTCAAGGACTGGTGATGTTTCGGGTTCGGTCAGGATTGGTCTGTACGGTATTTCACAACGGCGGGTCATTTAGTCTTCCAATAGTGGCACGTCGGACCCTTGGGACCGCATATCGCTCGGCCCCGCAGCACCAAGGGATTAAAGTAGGGGAAAAATATTAATCTCGGCCCTGGCCAGCATTTGGACGTTGAGCGCTAAGCCGGGACGATAGGGGAATGAATAGAACGAGTACGAAGAGAAGGATAGGGGCCCTCGGTCGAAACTCAACCAAGTGAAAGTCCCTCTTAAGTTGCCGAAACAACAACATACATCCTCCACACAATTTAGTCGTCACTGATTTGATACTTGTTCCTCATCGCAATAATGGACGCCCTAAACGAAATTCCCTACGAGCTCCTATCCATTATTAATTCATATGCAGCGGACTGGGTTGGATTTGAAAGCCTTTTGGAAGTCTCTCCACAGTTAAAGGAGCTTTTCAATGGTGACTCAGACACCAAGGCGGATCTTGAAGCCGTACGCCTGGTGGAAACGATCCTTCAGCAGAACCCAGTTATGCGCTATGAGTTGCATTCCCTGTTTCGGATGGTTCTAAAACTTCGCCAGCCTTCCTTAGTAAAAGTTACTCTTGCTGAATTCATGGCTCAGGATCATTCTTCGTCGTTGATGGTCTCCTTTCCTTCGATCTCCCGAGCCATGCTCAAGGAGCTGGTGAGCATTGCGGCCAATATCCAAAGGCTTGCATGTGCCTGTTTGACCACATTTCTTCATCGTGTTCGAAAGGTCCAGCCACGATGCTGGGATAAGGTTAAAGAAGAAGGCACTGAACCATATCAGCCGCGTGAGGCTGGCCCTTCATCATGGATCGAGGAGTACCGAGTCTATCGTGCGCTTTGGCATCTGCAACTCTATTCCGATCTCTCTATAGCTGGCCAGCGATTGGACTGGCCTCAATGTGATCTCGAGGACTGGTGGTTTGGACAGATGAAATGGGATCAAGTACCCGTTGTGCTTGGAGAAGAAGTCCGTACGATTTCGGAATGCCTAGAGATTTTGGTTAGATTTCGTCCTGTCGTCCGCTCTACAAAGGCTATGGCGACGAAGCGTTACAACGAGAAGCACGTCTTCGACGTACGACTCATATCTCAGCTGCCGAATGCACGGCAACTGCGGCATGAATTCGATATCTGGGGCCCTCCATCTCCCCCAAAAATCGCCGACGCTGAGGATGGTTTCCCCATGGACATTTGGGGCCAGGGGATTACATCGATCCACAGTAACCGCATGGCCAGTATCTTCCGAGTCTGCCAGCTTCGGACCAGTACCCATCCCGCTAGGCATCAAGTCTGCCAAATTCAGGACTCCTGTCCTTGGCGGGGACTAGGTATGACAATCTGGGACCTCTGGCGTTGTTACTGTTTGGGACTATACTCAGCTAGATTTCCCCGTGGGAGGCACCCTGGTCCTATTCCAGCCCCTGACGGAACAGCAGTTTTTGGGGGCTATTCTCCTGTTGACTGTGGTTTCGAAATCGATTATCGGATTTCTGTTTTTATCCATGCGCGGATGCAGATGGAGGATCAGGACTGAAAGGGTTTTTGTATCAGGTTAAAGGACTACATTAGTGGGTTAACTTTCATATTCTACTTTGTGAACCTCAAAGGCGCCCATCTATATCTGTCTGCCGTTCTACTGTCTAGCTAGCCGTGTGTACAATCAGGTACTGAATTGGAACATCATGTGGTACCATGGGTCCGGGTTCCCCTTTGCATCTAACCCTGAGGTCGTCCAAGCTGTGACCGAGACTGGAGTTTTCCTGCTCAACTGCTGTTTATGGTTAATGAGAAGCCAAGCAGCTCCTCCACCATTGGGTGTTCCTAGCAAAGCCAAACCATTCTGATTAATCAGTACGCCACCTTTCTTCTTCTGATTTATATCAAAAGTCGTACCAGGCCACGAGGGACACGGACCACCGCACACGACTTCCAGGACATTCTTTGTATCAGGATTGACAATGTGTGTCCGGATGACGTATTTCAGTTTGGTCACAGAGCTGCCGTAGCTCGTGCACGACTACCAGCACCTCATCGGCTTGGGCACTCTTCCTTCGCGAAGTCGACTCCTCGTCCGGGGTCACATACACGTTGCTAGCCCACGAGTACGAGGATGAAGGTTTCGCCGAGGACCATTGCACGATGGATGAGACCTGGACGGAAATCGTCAATTCCGGCAATAAGGAGATCACCAGCCTGAAGGGTCTTACAGTTTATGGGGATACGTGCTCAATGACAGCCTCCTATCCCGGACTTGTTCAGGACGGTGATACGGTCGGGAAGCTCGTTTGCGACAAGTACGCGGACGCAACCTGCAAATACCGTAATCAAGGTGGAACATGCGAGACAGGCCAAATCCTGGAGACCTGGATCATGGCTTGCGAGTGGTAAGAGTCTTAGTATCAGTCATATAAAGTGAGCATTAATCTTTTCTTTATAACTAGAATAGGCCCCTTGCTATGTAAATGATGTATTTGTCGTAAGCGAAGCAGTAGTCTGATTGCCATTTAGCAACTACAAATCCATTTAAAATTTTATAGCAGTGACTTGTGTCAAAAGCATTGAGGGCAGTTATATCATATGTACTTCTAGACGGCTGAAGGGCAGGGCCAGATAAACCTACTTTATAATACTGATTCTCATGGCAGTCACAGATATCTATTGCGAGCTTTCCGAAGACCTTTAAATATCAAACTCCTTATTAGAGCAGATTCGCCATGTTGCTTCAATGAGGCTTGTTCTCCCAGATGAAGTACATGGCCGGTGTGTGAATAAACTATCGGAACTTTTCCGAATCCTACTGCAAGGGTCGCCCAGAAGCCTAAGCTTGCAGATGTTCATCACTTGGATTGATTACTCACCAAGAGAAGAGCAATTCCTCCAAGGAAACAGGGTTTAGGCTTCGTGGAAGGCATAATCATCAATTAAATCAACTGGTCCGCACGCGTCCGACACGCCTAAACTAGCCGGCCACGCACGCATCCGATAAGTGCCATTCATCCCCACACTCAGCTGGCAACTTGTACGGCTACTGGACTAGCCACGGTTGAGTATGTGGAGGTAAGCATGGCCGTGTCATCTCATACATTCAGGCACCCGAGCAGGAGTATATACTCCTCGAAAAGCCACTAATATCAATCTTCTAGACAATTGGATTCCCCATTTGCTTTCATGTCCTGCCCATGCATAGTAATATATGCAGCGAACTTAAGCCAATTAGGGATATTCCTTCTTGTCTTGGCAGAGAATGGATTGCGTATACCGCAAGAGGTCGGATTGACAACCTTATTCGGCTCCACAAGATACTCCCGATCGACAATAACAAGAACAGTAGAGAGGACAAGTCGTCTATCCACGTATAATCTCCATGGTACTCTATGTTGCTGTGGTCACCCCGGCCAAAGTATTAGAGACGATCCGATACATCAGTGTCCCCCACTGGGGTGCTCATCGCTAGGGTTGGGGAAGTTGCAATTCCCGCGGAGGACTAAACTATCACAATGCCATGAACGGCTCCACTCTTCCTGAGCAATTAGCAATGATGATGACGTGGGCGATAGCTTCACGGACACCCCAGTTTCGACGGCGAGTTAGATAAATAGGTCTGTGGGTACACTGGCTGTACCTTGAAGCGCAGCTCCAGTTGAGTCAATTGTGATCGTCTTGTCGTTCCCTCCCAATTACCTACATGATGGCACCTATTCAACTTCTGTTGGCATGTCTGCCGCTGGCTCTGGCCACCATCACCGTTTTAGATCCGAGCGACTACGCTGATCTGGCTGCAGACGCCACCGACAATACCTTGGAAGCCGACTATACTACGGACAACGGCGGGCCACAGTACCTTCTTTACAACATCACAGGTCCCTACTACTATAGCGACGAGGACGGCGAAATCGACCACCAAACCCTGACGGTGGATGCGAACGATACCAGCGTCCTTGTCGTGACGGAAGGATCGGCAGTCAATGTGTCGTATACCGATGTCATTAAGGAAGGCTACTCAACCTGGCTGAACCAGGCCAGTTTCTTTGGGGTCAATGCGGCCATCAATGTAGCCAACGCCTCGACGGCCTACATTGACCACAGCAACGTCACCGTTCACAATGGTGCCGCCAACATCTATGCCTATGGAACCGGGACCACCGTGTACGTGAGCAACACCGACCTGTACAGTTCTGGTCCGGTGTCCCACGGTCTGTATGCAGCCGGCAACGGGACCATCTATGCCTCCAATCTGCGACATTATTCAGGCGGGGAACGCTCATCCTCCTTCTCGGGTGACAGCCCCGGGGGATACATCTATGTCACTGATGCCATCGCCCACACAGCCGGGGTTGGCAGCGCCATCTTCTACACTCTTGGTGACAGCTACGGCAAAGATGTTGTCGGCAAGTCCGAGAATGGACCGAGCCTGTTCTCTGACGGAGCGCAAAGCTCTGTCTTCGAAAGCGTCGATTTCACTGCCGGGCTTCTGGCAGGGACGGTCATGTTCTCGTCCTCTACGCGCAGCAGCGGGGCATCCCTGTCATTCTCGAACTCTCGACTCACCACACTGGGGGATGACATGGCAGCGCTATGGTTTGGGAATCTGATTGCATCAGCGACGCTGCATGCGACCGAGCTGAATACCACGTCGGGTATTCTCGTGATTGCCAACGCCTCCCAGGTTACTCAATCCTTCGATCATTTCGTCGGCTGGGAAGAGAATTCGAGCATCCAGCCTGCGCAAGCTACAGTGACGGTCACTGAGTCCACACTGAGCGGCGACATCGTGGCCTACAACGGCAGCTCCATCTCGTGGAGTCTGGCTGAATACTCGAGCTGGACGGGAACGGCCTCCACCGGCCGAGGGACTGCATACCTGGCAGTAGCACTCGACAAGACGTCCACCTGGACGCTGACGCAGAACGTCTACCTTCAGAACTTCACCAACGCCGATACCACCAACGGCAACATCGCGAGTCAGGGATACAGTATCTACTACAATGCATCCTCCTCCGCGAATGCGTGGATCAAGTCCGCAAATACAACCCTCCCTGGTGGTGGAAGTCTGCAATCGTATTAGGAACATTACTGTGCCCCAACAGATGCTTGTTGTGCTTGGGGGGAGGCACGGCATGTCACATTTGTGATTACATGATGTGACAGCTATCACAGTTAGTGGAACAAGGAGCTAGTGGCAATAGTCATACCTCAATCAAGGATGTCGTTTCCGTTATCCAATGAAGTCCAGTAAGACTGTTAGAATGTGGAGTGGCGTCTGTAGATGGTGGCTGTTACAGGGCTGGGCGGAAGTTGACCCTTAGTTTCAAAGGTAGCCCTACTGTACCTTGTAATATGTTCCCTACTACACAAACTGTTTCATCGGAAGCTGGTGCTGTAGCTCTACCCGACGTCCAAACAAGCCGCAGGATTGGGCTAGATTGCAGTGGCGTTGGCTTCCCGACTCCCAGCCGTGTCAATAGACTTCACGTGCAAGCAGCCACAAAACTGTATTACGCAAGCTCTGCGAATAGACAATTCCTGTCTTGTTTGACCATCACATCGTTGCTGTCGTGGGCAGCCGATCCCAGACAGGTCGCTCCCAGGTGCGTGAGACCCAGAAGCCGGAGGAGGATCGACACCGTGCTTGAGGGCCACTCATGCTGGAGTTTGAATAGCTATCAAGGCGACAAGTAGGTGCCGGTTTGCCCTCCTCTTTTTCAATGCGGGCAGAACGAGGGGGTCGACATTGCAGGCCGAAGTCAACTGGCCACACCCGAGATCTCCCCCACAACCCTATTCTTCTTACCCCGGATTTCGACTCCACATCCCTTGACAGTCCACGTCGATCCTTTGGTCTCTGCTGTCTGCACGAGCCACGAGCCAAGAGAGGGGCCAACCCGTAGCTTATAAGGAGCTTGGCCAGAAAGATCTCCCCCGTATCCCCACCGACTGCATTACTCACCCGACTGTCGCAGGAAACGGAATCACATCATGGCGGCCAGAGACCCTAAATCCTCGATTGGGACGGTGCAAAAGATCGCGGACGAGGATAACCACCCTCATCGTTCGTTGGGCCATGTTCGCCTGCGCCATCATGAAACCAATGAGGTTATTTTGGTCCCTACTCCGTCGGACGACCCGAACGATCCACTGCGATGGTATGTACAATGCTCGTCCCCAGCGCCCTTGTATATTGCTCATCGATGACACCTTCCGCTAGGTCTACCTCGTACAAGATTTACATTGCGGTTCTTGTCTCTCTAGCCATGGTGATGTGCAACTTCATGTCCGCCGGTCCGACCGTCGCCATGGTGGACGTCGCGGCAGACTTCAACTCGAGTGTGTCTCGCGCCGCCTACTTTTTCAACAACAGTGCACTACTGCAAGGAGTCTCCAATTTAATTTGGGTTCCGCTCCTGAACAAGTACGGTCGGCGGCCCATCTACATATCAGCATACCTGCTCTACTTCTTCATGATCCTGGGCGCTGGGTTAGCCAAGACATATGCTGGTGAGCTGACCACGCGCACCATCCTGGGTGTGGGTGCAGGGGCAGGCGAGTGTCTCGCTCCAGTCACCATTGCCGATGTCTTCTATCTCCACCAGCGCGGCTATGGCATGGCGTAAGTGAACGATGATTATTGACGTGCAAGCTGCTGAACTGATTGCCTTCCATCCACTAGAATCTACAACTCCGCCTTGAGCGCGGGTGTCTCCTTTGGCATCATCATCTCTGGCCTGGTAACGATCAACCACTCCTGGCGGGTTATCTACTGGGTCGGTTGCGCGCTTGTCGGCGCTCTGTGGATTGTGGTCGTCTTCTTCTTCCCTGAGACTGCATTCCGTCGAACGGACAATGTCGATGACCTTTACAACACGCAGAAGCATGCCGAGCATGTCGAGTCCCGGGGCGAAGAGACACACTCCCGCAAGCAGAGCTACCTGCAGAGTCTGCGTTTCTGGTCCGGTCAGACATATACAGATGAGTCCCTGTGGCGGATGTTCATCCGACCCTTTGGCCTCATCCTGCTGCCTCCGATCTTCTGGGCGACGATCGTCATGTCCGTGACGATCGGCTTCCTCGTGGCGGTCACTTCGAACTTCGCCACTGCCTTTAGCGAAACGTATGGGTTTGCTGCCTGGCAGAGCGGGTTATGCTTCATTGCCGGCATGCTGGGCTGTTTCTTTGGTACCTTCGCCGGAGGGCCCTTCTCCGACTGGGTGGCCGACTATCTCACCAAGCGCAATGGCGGTATTCGAGAGCCAGAAATGCGTCTGCCCGCCATCCTTCCGAGTGTCATTGCTGCGCCACTGGCGCTGCTGCTGTATGGCTTTGGCATCGATCGTGCCTGGCATTGGATTGTGCCGACCATTGGCCTTGGTTTATGTAGGTTGATCCCAACCAAGCTTATGACAATACACATTGCTAACGCATCTTTGCAGTGTCCTTTGCCATCAGTCAGGGAACGAATGTCTCGTTCGTGTATTGTGTCGACGCCTACCGACCGGTGGCTGGAGAAGTCGCCGTTACTCAGCTTGCTTTTAAATGTAGGGCCCATCTTTCTTTGTCTTTATTTGAAAGTAACAGTATCACTGACAGCTCCATAAGCCTGCTTCGGATTCCTGCTATCCTTCTATACCAACCCGTGGATCGCCGAATCTGGCTATGCGGCGGCCTTTGGCGCCATGGCGGGCATCTCGGGGGGTTGTCTGCTCTTCTTCATTCCGCTGTATTTGTGGGGGAGACATGTTCGACTGGCATCGATGAAGTGGCCCTTCGTTCAGTTTGTCTTCTGGAAGGATGATCGGGAGGTGGGAGAATAGTCCGTTAGCTGAGGTCGCGTCGATGAATGTTGGTGTCTATCACCCAAGTAGCCTTCCTTTGCTCTCATTCGATGATAGTGAAGTAGTTGTAGCGCATCCATTCATACGTTTCATCAACCACTCTGTCCAACCCAATAGTTTTGCCGCGTTTTACCCCATACGCCGCCACTGCCCTGATCCAAAGGGGGTTTGGAGGGACGGTATATGTAGTCCTTTTCAGTGACCAGAAGATTCATTTCTACGTTACAGCGCAACATATCCTTATGGAGAACATTTCAGGTCATGCCAATGACTAGGTATGCCTCCGCCGGGAATCTGCGTAACAGCCATTCAAGCTCCAGCTATCCTGACGCTCCTACGCACAAGCCCTCCACCAGGCCCACCCCCCAAATCCCAAGCATGTAATCCAGTGTCCAAAGGCCTTCGTCTTGAGTGTCTCACCCCCATTCGCCCACACAACAAACCCATCCGCAAGTCCAACCAGCGCGCAGACGGCAGCGAAGATAGTGACGGCGGATTCCTGACCGTAGTACTGCAAAGCAAGCAGCGTCAGACCATAGCTTGTCTCGCGGATACCCTTGATGTACATGAGGGGAGAAACCGCGCCGGGGGGAGGAGTGCGTTTGTTGCCATGGGTGGACGCGGAGGAAGCAGCGGACTCGAAGGGTAAGCCAAAACGCGGGTACTCGGGGCCGGGGCGAGCCAGCGCATGGCAGCCCAGGGCGAGGGTGAGGGTGCCCAAGACGTAGGCCGGGATAGGACTGAACGTGGCCATTTTGGTTTCCGGTTGATGCAATGGGTCACAATCGATGGTATATGTAATGTATCAGAGCCTAAGATGCTTGCCTCATCGAGCGGGTCAGTCCGATTCCACTGCGGAGAAATTTGGCTGAGGGGAAGAAAGGAATGGAATGTTGTTGTGGCTTGAGACACCGTGACCCACCTCGCGCCGGGAAGGAGCGTTAATCTCCGTGGCAAGGAACAATGGCACCCGCGGGACGATACTTCTGTGCTCTGTAGGCACAACACTCAAGGTGTGAACTGCAATGGTTGATACACAGAACAGCTGACGGTCGATGGCAAAAGCTTCTCTTCAGGAGGAGAGGGAAAGAGGAAACCTCGTCCACCTTCCAGCTCGTCAGATTTGACCGGACAAGACTAGACTCGACGCGGACAAACAAAGCAGCTGACAGCGTCAGTCCCAATTGGGGTTAGTGCTGATGCCGGAACCTTCATGCGGTTTTTTGATTGGTCGGGAAAGGACGGCGGATCCCGCTTCCCCGCCTGTTGGCCTCAGGCATTCACAGAAATCTCCCAAGTACTTACTCAATTACTACTTACTACTACTGGAATCAGTTGGGAAATAAGACCAATATCGACTGATCAGCAGCCTTCGTTAGTAGTACTATTTGAGTACTACTTACCTACTTTACTACTCTGGCTCAATTCTGACAACTGCAATCCTGGTGGAAATTGGGGGATCTGAGATCCCATTTTTCATTTCATTCAAGTACAATTCGATAAATCAATCGCCAGCAATCTGAGATAAAAAATGAAGAAAAAACAAAAAAGAAATAAGAATAAAGAAACAATTGATGCCCATACCATCATATCACTCCATCATGGAGATATTACTACTAATGTGTCCCCTCGACACGCTTCACTGCACATCCACGCGGGTCACCATCACCACATCCGTCTCCACTTTCGGCAACTTGATGCTCAGCACCCCATTCTCCATCTCTGCCGTGATGCCCTCAACATGAATCTCCACAGGCTGGAATACACTTCCCAGTCGCACCTGGCGGTCAAAAGTCCCCACGCGACGCTCATCCAACGCCAACGTCTTCAACAACTCCTCATCGCCAGGACGCTCAATCGTCCCGCTGACATTCAACTCGAACTTCTTCGGATCCCACTTCACTTCCACCGCTTCCTTCTTCGCTCCGGGCAGCGAAACATGCACTATAAAGGCCTCCGTGGTGTCGAACACATCCACTTCGGGGTGGAAAAAGTCGCCCCGCTTGTGGTGCTTGCGGTGGTGATGATGGTGGCCGAACTCCTTGAATCCAAATGGGCCAAAGCCACGGTGCGGTCCGCCCGGACCACCGTGTTTGAAGCCACCGCGCATGTGTCGACCCCCGTAAGGGCCGAACCGACCATGCGGTCCATGGCCGAACCCGCCATGTGGTCCAAATCCACCGTGAGGTCCTTGGAAGTCAGCTCCCCAAGCGACAAATGCTCCAGGATGAGGGGGGTGGTCGAATTTCCCCCATGGACCGCGTCCATGGCGACCGGGCCCATGACAGCCCTTTCCACCCTTGGCGTGGAAGCCGCCGTGGCGACCGTGACGCTTACATTTCTTGGATTCATCACGGTCTTCCTCATCGGAAGAAGAAGAGGAGGATTCATCGTCTTCGGCGGTCTCGGTCTGGGTAGGCTCTTCGTCTTCAGTCACAGGCTCTCCGCGGCGGTGGCGGCGGTGGTGAGGGCCATGGCGGCCGCGATGGGGCAGATCGAAGTCTCCAGCACCGGCAAAGTGTTCGCCATGGGGCATGTGGTTGTGGTTGAGACCGGCGAAAAAGGGGTGAGCAAAGCTGGGTTCTTCCATGCTGGCGACGACTTCCCAGTAGGGAGGGAGTTGATTGAGATCGCGAATGTTGGCCATGTTTGGATTTTGTGATACTTGTTGTAGCTTGGGTTGGTATGATAATTTATTTAGGTTTCAGCTAATGCTTGAGTGACGGGTTGTGTGTTGTAAAAAGGAGAAGAGGAAATTGATGAGAGAGTATAGAATGAGGGATTGGATTGACTGTAGTGATGAAGGGAACATGGTCGAGGTGAGCTGTCCCCTTTATATAGATCCTATTCCAGGCATCCATGATAGCTCCTCTGCATGATCTACGCCACAGGCTCTGATCGTCGTCGTAATCCCTTCGTTTGAATTGGTCTTGCCACCGTTCGGAGATTAGCATATACCGACTCGGATGTCCTATTGTCCTTCGGGCTTTTCCCAACACGTCACTGTCACTAACTCGATGGGGTAGGATATGATGAGTCATTGTCGGGATAGCGGAGATAGCTACCATGTTAGGCAGCCAAAGCCTTAACTCCGACGGTGAATTGCTGCGCCACAGCCACAGCCACCGCCTTATCCCCGCAATCCGAGCCTCGCTCTCCCTGCCGGTGGCGCTGCATGTGCAAAGGACCGCAGCTCATTGATGGGTCTGTTAAGTCTGGCCTGCCGTTTTGCCCCATGAGTCATGAGCTAGGCATGAATTAAACATTACGCCAAGCATCTGACGCTGCAGTACTCAGTTCTTTTCGGGAGGTTCCTCTCCGACTGGTCGTCGGACTAAGCTACACCCCGACCCTGCCATGGGGCTTTCAGCCTTATCGGTGGTTCTGTTCGGGCTGGTTACGTCCGAACGGCCGGTCAATCACAAACCATAGAAGAGCGACCCATTAAAACCTATCAATAGAATAACCCAGGCCGATAGAAACCAGCTTGTTGCGCTTCGATCGTTGTTCATGGACGCTATCAACAACAGGAAGATGCGCTAACCACACGGCGATTCATGGAGAGGGTCCTGGAAGCGGGAACTCCTTTCCTAACGTCTCCTAGCATATGAATCCTTGTCAGGTAACTGAATTAGTTTAGATGCTAAGCATGAGCGGGCAGTACCAATTATGGCAAAGTTAGTACATTATAGCGCACCAAACGGACTACATCGCGTTCCTGGGCATAGAATGTGTGGTAGCGCTGGTAATCTCTATCCTGCTCTGTGCCTAAGTGCGTCCATCAGGGGAGATGAGAGCATAACCAAGGGTTCCGCTGTCATTGAGGCGTGTTGATACGTTATCTACCATGGCGTGCTGGCGTGCTAGTAAGCACTTAGCCCAAAGCGGATGTGCCGAAGATACCCAGAGAGATAAACAACCCAAGGGAGCTGCTGCCTGTGAGTGTAACTCACGAAAACCATTTATCAAGCACGTAGGCTCAGGAAGTGTGGTATTCTTGATTTGATTGATCGCATTGTTGTCTCAAAGCCACAAGAACGCTTGACCGAAAGATGGATGAATGGAACGTCCTAAGCGCAACGGCAACTCAACTTGGCCAGCTGCTGCGAGGAGGCCACATAACGAGTGTGGATATCGTCAAGGCCTACCTCGCTCAAATCGACCGACACAACAAAGCTGGCCTGGAGCTACATGCAATCATCTCCGTCAATGCTGAGACTGCTCTTGCTCAAGCAGCAGCCCGCGACAACGAAAGATCAGAGGGCAAAGTCCGCAGCCCACTTCATGGAATCCCGATCATCGTAAAAGATGCGATCATCACGTCCGAGTCCCTAGGTTTACCAACCACGGTCGGCGCTTTTGCTTTCAAAGATACCTATGGACGGAAGAACGCATCTATCATAGATATCCTCCTGGAGCATGGAATGATCATCCTTGCAAAAGCCAGTTTGACGGAATTCTGCGGTCTAAAGGCGACGTGTATAACCGCCGGCTGGTCGGCAGTCAACGGACAAACTCAGTCCGCTTATATCGAGGGCGGTTTCCGATCGGAAGATCTCTTCATCGGTCGCTCTGGGCCAGGAGGCTCCTCGTCGGGGTCCGCAGTTGGCGTTTCAGCCGGCTTTGCGCCGTTATCGCTGGGGACGGAAACTTCGGGCTCAGTCTGCATGCCGGCAAATCGGGCAGGGTTGTACTCCATCACTGCGAGTCGGGGGAGTGTCCCCATGGAAGGAATCTTTCGCTTGAGCAAAGACTTTGATAAGTTGGGTGCTATGGCCAAATGTCCAGAGGACCTCGGCCTGTTGATGCCGCTGCTCAATGGTTCGCATTTGGAGCCTGTAACGTGGAGCGACATTTCGGTCGGTTTTGTCGATCCGATTGTATGGGATGCATTTGGATTCCAAAAGAGCCAGGACAAAAATGTGGAAAGTCAGATTGTAAGTTATCTTATCATTGATTTCCAGACGGGCTACACCTGACGCTTTATAGCTCGAGCGATACGAATGGGCAAGGGCAGAAATTACTCGTCGAGGAGGCCAAGTTGTTTACCCCGTAGATTTACCGACGATGGAGAGCCTTCGCTTTGAAGGCAAGAGTGTCAACTACTCCGTTGCATGTGCGCTCATCACTTCTTACGACATGTGTCTGATAATAGCTGACTAAAGTATAGTTCATGAATTTCCAAGCCTGTTTGAGGATTATTGCTCTCTCCTGGTAGATCCCGAAGTCACATCAGTCCCGGAATTGATCCAATACAATGAAGAACATGCCGCTTCTGCCATGCCGCAGCGTAAGTTATCATCATTGTTTCTAAACAAGTCAAGATACTTATCCCTCCTAGCACATACCAATCAAATTGATCTTGAGGAGACGCTCAAGTCAACCATGACTGAGGAGACAGCTACAGCAGCCAAGGCCTACGCTCAGCGCTTAGCCGGTCCCGACGGCATCGATGCCGCGCTACGAAGCAGTCGCATTAGCCTGATAATTGGACCCGGAGATTGTGCAATCTGCGCAGTGGCTGCTTTAGCAGGCTATCCAACCGCCATGGTCCCACTCGATCGCTTGGAAGGCCCTGGTGGGCTGGGCCAGCCCCAGGGGTTAATGCTGATTGCCAGCCGGGGGGGTGAAGCACAAATCCTGGCATTTATGCAGCTGTGGAAACAGATTGTGGGTGATTGGAAGATTCCCCCTTTGCTGCTCTGATGGAAGTTATTGAGACCATTCCCATCTTGATTGCCTGACTTTTGATATGTGCTATCCGGGACTTTTGTATCTATTTACATCTTGAGGGTCATCATAAGCCTATATAAAAAGCGACTTCGTCGAAGAGCAAGCATTGGAGATTTTACCTGTCATCATGGTGTTATTTGTATCAGAATGCGAAAAGGGCCGTGGCAGCTATCGATCCTCCACCTCCACTGTAATGTCCACCGTCATTAACACTCCACCACCCTTGTCTCCGTCTGTCAAACGTTTTGTACTATCGCTCAAACTCGATCTTTTTAAGGTCGACTTCCTCTTGACAGTCACGACTGAGTCAATTGTAGCCAGTTCCGTGGGCTTTTTCCCCTTACTTTCATGACTTCCGAGTGTAGAATTTTGTCCGTATGGATGAGTATGTTTGAGCTCCACCTCGTCGGGCAGTCGGGTGGTAATAAGACCGGAGTGTAAGCCGGCAAAGATATGGTACAGGGTTGGTAGACAGACGATGGTGACGGTGGAGCAGGTCATGGCTTGTTGGCAGATCGTAGGGTTGGTGATGGTCCCTAAATCCAAGATATACTTAGTACGAGGGGGTGCGCAGGCCGAACAAGGGAGAAAAGAATACTAACATGTTATATCGGTTGAATGGAGGTATGATGGAAGAAGAGCGAGGTGTGCAATGGCCAGCGCTATGACACTGTACTCTTGATCAGTGACTCATATTTTCTAGAGTGTGGACGGACGAAGTACATTATGCGTGCTGAGAAAGCGGCGAGGATCTTCACCCGTGTTGTGAGTGTCAGTTGGACGTTGCGCATCATGAAGAATGGTATGACCACAATGACAAGCTCAGTGATTATGTGTATTATGGAGATGGGGTAAAGAATTGAACCCTGAGAAAATATCAGACGTGAGCTTCCATAATAACCAGGTGCATGCAATGTTTACCTGCCCAGCACAGCGAGAAGCGGTATAAAGCCAGGGATTAGGCATCTGGCATTGGAACGCAATACCGAAGATGGAGAATATGGTCCATGCCGCCACGACACCAACAGTGATGCGACAGGCTTGACGGATGCCGCGGTGGGGAGTCAATTTCCAGACGAGTAGCGTGGTGGATATTTCAGATAATGAAAGGACGACCACATGGAGGAGCTGCGCGGCGTAGAGGTACTACATCATGGAGTTTAGTTTGGTGACTGCTCGTTCGAAATTTTGTCGAAAAACAAACCTTGCTAGCTGTCTGAATGTCTGTGTCACTTAGAGTGTCAATATGTCGGCCTATCCCATTGTCAACTCCTTTCTGTATCACTACCACCTCGACAATAAGTAGCGCCTAATTACGATAGCTGGTTAGAAGAACTTTGTGCTGCTGGGCCGTTCATCACCCACCAGAGCTAGCCATACGGGTGTATGGACAGCAGAGCGACGCTGTTTAAAGTAGAGCACCGAGCATAGCTTGGCTGACACAAAGATAATGGCGACAATCAGAAATGCAACGGACACAAGAGTGATGAGTGGCCCATGGTTGTCATCCGAGAGAGTCTCGAAGGGAGCATCGGTCTCAGCCATGACCACGATGGTGGAAGAACATAATCGAGTAGACACTCGGTAAGAGAGCAAGTCGGAGGATAGGGCGGGATATAGCGAAGTGGAAACCCGAGAAGAAAACATGTGTTTATTGGCACAGTAATCAAAGCATGCTTGGCTACAGGGATCCTAACCCCTGTCGCAATGGTTGAAGCGTAAACGAAGTGGACGAGATATCATGTCGCCGGTTCTACCCTAGCCCCTGGATCCAGGTACAATTCGTTGGTCATACCACTACCACTGTGTCTGAGATTGCGAGAAGACATTCCATTAAAGAATTATATTTTGACTGCCGTTGTTGACATGCTTAGCGCTTCCAAACCTTTCGGTTCTGGCCAAGAAAGCTGGGCTGCTATCCGATCCAGCGCTCGTGATTGTCCGGGTAAGATCGAAATTTTCCGCGAAATTGCTCCGCTGAAGCTAGCTATCTATTTCTATCGCAACCGATCGTGTCATTCTAGGCGCAATCTATGCTGTGGGGGATCAGTGGTGGATTCGACGGTGGTCCGAGCCCGGAGATGCTGCTAATGCACCCTAAATGCCTTCCGTGCCGTTAGTCCCATCGACCGTCGTCGAAGACCCATGTCACCCAATCTAAACGGCGGGGTCGAGCACCTTTAGTGCGATGGCCTTGTCCATTGTCTTCTGAGAAAGCTGTTTCGCTCAAACGACAGTTGCAGATGGTCGCATGCCGCGTCACCAGAATCGACAAGGGTGTCTGCAAGGACGCAGCGCCATGTTTCCACTTTCAGACAATGTCCGGAGGGCTCCTGAATCTGGGTTCCATGATATCCCTGCTTTTATTTGTGCCTGCCCCGAAGTCGGACAGTCAAAGTCCCGAAATATTCTTCCCTGTCTTTCTGGTGCCGTCCATCTCCATCTAGAGACAGTCGCATTGCGGGCTGATTTCCCCTCAGCACAGCCACTTGATACACTCTTTTCTGCGAATTGGTACAATCGACACTTCCTGCTTAAGATGCTCGACGAGGAGGTTGAGATGAAAAGCGGCAGCGCCGTCCGATCCACGGTTGCTGATGGAAGCCCTCATGGTGCCGCAAGCAGCAGCATCGAATATCGTCAGCGACAAAAGCTAGACGTACATGATCCTCGTCTAAATCACTGTCCGCTGTTCGCATGCTAACTTGGTTCTCGGCAGCGATACTTGAATTTCTTTTCCTCACTAGCGTTTTCGGCGACTCTTCTTGCGTCGTGGGAATCAGCTGGAGGCAGCTTGCAGGCCGGTCTCTTTAACGGAGGTCCTGCTGCCATTGTATATGGCATCATTGTGAGCGGAGTGGGGAATCTGGCAATTGCCACTTCACTGGCTGAGCTGGCGTCAGTGTATGTAACACCCATTCACTATGACAATTTTTAGAAACTCTCTGCTGATCAAACATCCGTATTTGCCAGGCACCCGACAGCTGGGGCGCAGTATCACTGGAGCTACGTTCTGGCGCCACGCTACCGGCGCTTCATTAGTTTCTTCCAAGGTCAGACATAACAATCACATTGTACCGCGGGTAGATGTGTATGCTAACTAGCAACGGGTATATACAGGCTGGGTTACCGTACGATGCTTCTCTCCTTCATGTTCGCTACGCTCGCTGATAGAAGACAGTTCTTTTCTTGGGCTGCACTGGTCTGCATCTCGCCCTATTTCATCGGCACGGAGATCGAAGGCATGGCTATCCTGGCCTATCCCGACTATGATGCAAAACGGTGGCAGGGAACCCTGCTCATGTGGGCAGTAGTCCTGATCCCGATCATCATCAACATCTTCGCCCGGCGCCTGCTCGCCATCATCGAAGTCGCAGCAGGCGTGATGCACGTTGTCTTCCTCCCCGTGATGATTGCGACCTTTGTCATTCTAGCCCCGCGCAATTCTAATGCTTTCGTCTGGGATACTTTCGTGAGTGGTCTCAGTGGCTGGGAAAACCCAGGCGTCGTTTACTCCGTGGGACTCTTAGGTGTCATCACACCCCTGAGTGGTAATTATCCTTGGCCCTGACCATACTACCAACCAACTAATCAATCTTCTCAGGAGTCGACGGCATCATCCACATGTCGGAGGAAGTCAAGAACGCCAAAGTTGTTATCCCCCGGTCCATGATCTATGGCACTATCATCAATTCAGTCATGGCATTTGGCTATCTCATTGCCGTCCTCTACTGCATGGGCGACTACACCGCTGCCCTCACCAGTCCAACGGGATACCCCATCATTACCATCGCCTACCAAGCCACCGGATCCAAAGCGGCCACATATGTGCTGATGGCTATGGGTATGCTTCCGGGTTGGATTGCACTGTTTAATGGCCTTGCGTCTGTCACTCGACTTACGTGGGCCTTTGCACGCGACAACGGGCTTCCGTTCTCTGATTTCTTTGTGAAGGTTGATCCACGATTTAAAATCCCTATTCGGGCATTATTCCTCGTCACAACATTGGTTATCCTTCTCTCCTTTATTCAAATCGGGTCATCGGCCGCCTTCAACGCTATTCTCTCCCTGAGTACGTTAGGTTTGTATATTTCATACCTAATTCCATTGGTCCTTCTGGTGTGGAAACGGTTTACCGCACCGAAGGATATTCCACAAGGCACATTCTCTCTGGGGAAGTGGGGATTACCCATCAACCTGGTAGCGATTCTGTTCGCTACTTACTTCTCCATCTTCTTACCCTTTCCCTCTGAGGTGCCGGTGACTGGGGAGACCATGAATTATGCCGGGCCGGTGTTGGGCTTCGTGATGCTGTTTGCTTGTGGAGATTGGCTGGTGCGAGGCCGCCATAAGTGGAATGGTCCGACTATGGCGTATTCGCGGGAGTGATTGGCTTCTCCTAAGTTGAATTTGAGGGAGTCAAGATGGTCAGGAGGGGGGTCTATGGGAATTGCCCCTTGAGTATACTATATTATACTACCATATAGACACTACTACTACTCCACCAGAAATATATATCCCTTGCACAACTTGAAATAAATTTCAGCATGACTTTTTCACAAAATAGCCATAGTGGAGATTCATTCAACTTAATGTGCAGACAGTAAAAATACAAGCCGTGGAGATTACAGATTGGAGACAATTTGGCGTTGAGCACTCTCAACTTCGCCCACATTCAGTCACCTTTCCCAACACGGTGTACTCTTTCCTGAAGAGGTCTTTGTTCATAAGCCAAGTTATTCGCTTAAAACTTTATCCAATCCTCGATGGTCTAACGGTCATGATTTCCGCTTGTCAATCCCTTTCGGGAACAAGCGCGGGAGACCTGGGTTCGACTCCCAGTCGGGGAGATTTCTTTTTCCCTGCCACGTTGAACCACTATGGCCGCTGGCAGTGGCATGGATATTTTTTTGTGATGGATCACAAAAGTCATCTCTTGTACACTGGGTTACGTAGGTGTAGCTACACTGATGATCCGCCGGTTCATCATGCTATCTCCTTCAGATTATGGGTGACTGGCCTCATCCCCCTGACCTCCAATAGACCGGACTGGTTGGGTTATTGGAATATGTCATGCACGAAAAGTTGGCGTTTGACTATTCATGACCTTTCCCCACATCGTTGACCTTCACTTAAAGTCTCCCCGGGTGCATATACCCATCATCTAAAGTGTCACCCATCGACGTAAGAGAGGTCTGTGGCTTGATTCGGATTGAGTTTCTGTCAGCAGACACAGCTTGGGTGATCAGGAGAAACAAACTCTGCAGGCAATTAGGACAAAATGTGGCGCTTCGAACGCTAGTTTCCAAGATACTCAAGAGATTGCATCTCAGAGAGGGTCTACCCCAACCACCTCCAAGCCTTAGCGGGGCGTAGCAATAAAATATGGGAAGCTGCAGCATTATTTCAACCCCGGCAGAGGTTCGGAGCCGGCGGCTGTATATCCCCGTGAGGCTACATTGTGTGTGGTCAGATTTGCAGTCGAACAGCCCAGGCTTGTTCGGGTACAAAGCTTGATCTCGGTGGGGACCAAAGAGATCCTCGTGTTCGTGACCGGGTCACTGAGAGTTAAGCTTAAACAAGCATTCTGTTTGGAACAATTAAGCTTCGCTCGGCAGCGATGCGGAGAAGCTGGCTGGACCCCTCCTATAACTCGTAATCAGCATCGTATCCCAGCCCAATCCACACTTGGATCAGCCATGGTCATCTGCTGGGGTTATGGTATATCTGAAATCCCCCCTCCAGTCTGTCCACTCTGAACCCCACGAAACCTCTGCAAAGGTATGACCATCACCACAAGTAATCGTAGCCACCAAAATTAAGACATCAAAATGCCTTTCGGTACCTTCGAGCTCACTGGGGACCCCATTCCTCAATACGCACCACCCTATCCTACCGGCGACTGCGACTTCACCGGCTCCACCATCCTAGTCATAACCTACCGAACTACCGCAAAAAGCGTCGCCCCCTTCGTACCCAGCATGCTTGAACTCGATGACGAACCTCTCATCACCGTCCGTCTTCTCCGACACAGCATGACCTCCTTCGGCCCATACAACGAGTACACCCACGGCGTGGACGTGCGCTATCGCGGGGAAAAATACGAGTACTTCCTCTCCCTCATTCTCGACAACGAGTCTCCCGTCCTAGCGGGCCGAGAGCAATATGGCTTCCCCAAGAAGTTCGGCACAGTGGAGTTCAACCCGTGTGAGCCGTGTGGGACCCGAGTAATGCGCGGATACGTTGAGCATCCTCCACACCAGAAGATCCTGCAGATGAACTACAGTCCCGTTCGGAAGCAGGCGGTCCCAGATGTGGGAATGACCGTCGAATCACGTTGTATGAATCTACGTGTGCTGCCCTCGCCGATTGCGGGACAGCCCCCGTCCGTGAGGGAGTTGATGCCTCTGGCGCTTAAAATTACGGCGAAGGAGATCTGGGATGGTGAGGGTGCTGTGTCGTTCCCGGAACCGTCTGCGGTGGACCCGATGCATCGGATTGAGATTGTGCGGTATGAAAGTGCACATTTCTTGCGGGAGGCACATCTGTGGCTCGGTCCGACTGGAGATGTTTATCCTGTTTAGGTGTTACATGCTGCTTTATGTGGGTAAGGGTAATCTGATCGACGTTGGGCGTGTCCAGGACCCTTGATTCAGGTAGGGACTAGTAATTGATTACTAGGAGGTATCGACTGGGCCGTGATTGATGTGTAATACTACCGTTTATGCTTTTCATATCGTGTATGGGAAAAAGTCTCTTTCAGAATACTACGAGGTGCATGAATCAGTGCGTGGACTTTTGCGGATTTACGGAAGGCCTATTGTGTGGCGGCTCTCTAGATGTGGACTACGAAACCTGTAAATTAACGCAAAAGTAATTCTTTTTATTAATACTAATCATTGGGAGATTGCTTCGGGCGTAATTATTATATCGCGCCCTTCAAGGAATAGGTGCGTAGTAGCTGAACTTGCCCGTAGGGTCATACTTGGCCTTCAGGGACCGCAGACGCTGCTGACGCCATCCCTCGCTACCATACAACTGCTGGGGAGTCTCATCACCATGGGCATAGTTGACATACGCGCGGATATCCTCGTGGTCAGTACCAGCAAAGAGAATGTTGCGCAGCTCCTGGCCCAAGTTAGCTCCGCGGCGATCAAGTTCGGCGCCATCAGGGTAGTAGTTGATCATGGGAGCAGCCAGAACGTTTTCATTACGGAAGGCAAAAGCGCTCGACCGGCTATCAACATCGTGCACGCCGCCAACTGAGTATCCCTCGAACATGAAGATGGAGTTGTTGAACGCCGAAGAGCCACGGGTAGCATTCGCGTAGACGTCCCATGCCTTCTGCTGGGCAGTGACGTTGTACGTTTCGAGGTAGATCGGGTAACGGGGGTTGGCCATACCCATCTTCTGGCAGGGAGCGGAGTCGACAGCAACCTCAGTCCATGCGGCGAGATCCTTGTATGTGCCGTTGTTGGGAGACACAGAAATGGGACCGATCTTGCGGAAAGGCGCGGTGTAGACGGAATCGACGGTCTTCACTCCCTCCTGGATGATGTAGAAGATGATGACCGGGTTGTTGGGGTCGGCATCCACATTGTTCATCCAGTACGACCAGTTGATCACGCCAGCAGCCTGGGTGCCGTTCTTGACCAGGTAGTCATTGGCAGCCTGGTAGACCTCGGCAACCTTGTCGCCACTGAAGGTCAGCGTCTCGATGGCCCAATCGCTGTACTCGATGTCATAGATCTTCATGGTGAGGGAAGTGACAATGCCAAAGTTGTGGCCGGCACCCTTGACGGCCCACCAGAGCTCCGAGTTGGCGTCGATGTGGGTCAGAGTGCCGTTCGCCAGCACGATGTTCATCGACACAAACTGATCAAGAACAAGGCCGTGGTGGCCCTGGAGCCAACCATGGCCACCACCAAGCGCAGGACCGACAAGACTGACACATTCACAGGTTCCAGTCACGGTCTGCTTTCCTGCGGCCCAAAGCTGGTCGGTGACCGCCTTGGACATGGTTCCACCTCCGATCGTGGCAGTCTTGCCGTCAGCTGCGACCTCGACACTACTCAACTGGCCCATGTAGATAGCAATACCATGGGTCATTTCTCCCAGAGAGATGAGGGCACCGTGCACACCATTGTAGGTTAGGAAGGGGACATCCTTCTGATTGGCGAATTTCACCTGCAGGATCAATTAGCGACCAATTGAGTCACATTACATCTATGGTCCAAGGGGGGAGGGGGGATGGAAGGGGAAGAAACAGTTCAATCAAATGTGAGTTTGACATACAATTTCGGCGACATCGTTTTCGGTGCCAGGGACCACGACAACATTAACCTCAGGCTCATCCAGGACGGACCACCGCGTGGTGGCATTTGTGAATCCACTGGAGCCCGGATAATAGACCTGGGAGGTATTGGAAAGTCTGCCCGAGAGGGTCTTAAGGTCACTTTCCCAGCTGGAGGAGCGAGGGATTTGCTGCGAGACCGTGGCGAATGCCCAGGCCGCGATGGCCGTGAGCACCTCCATCTTGAGTCGAAACATGGCGGCGCAGAGAATTCCCGATCGGCAATGAAGTGCGGTGGGAATAAAAGAAGAACAATGCAAAAAGCAAAAATAAGAAAAAAGGGATCTGGCAAGATGACTGGCCACGCGACCGCCCTTCTGCTGCACGTCGGAGGGCCCGGGGAATCCTTGTCAGATGGACTGACCCTGACCCGGCAATTGGGGCACCTCATTTATTTCTAGCATTCCTTCGCCATGCGAGATTACGGAGCGCACTAATCTTACTTTGCAGTTACTCTGCAAAGTGAGACAAGCGTCATATGATACCCAGTGTGCAGCTCCACCCGATCGCTCTGTTGCGGTTTTCCGATCAGAAGTTATGCAGCACCAACGAGCGCCGCGTGCGGTCCCTGTGCAGTCTCGCGGGCCATCGGCGCTCGCTTGGGGAACTGGTCGGTCCATCCCGTCCAATCTGCTCCGTGTTCAATTGAGTACGTGAGGGTAATATGTGGGTCGAGGCAGCATCGGGGATCGCGGGATGACTGGATGCTCGGAGGACTAGCTCTCTCTAGGGCTTACAGGTGGGCCCGAATAGACTCTGGGGTGGAGCAGGGTCAATCTATTCACGTTGCAACTTATTAAAAGAATCGGCCGGTTGCCGTTCAGAAACCAGAACCCCTGCAGTCTGTTTATGTCAATTGGATGCCGAGGATGTTCGGAGCACGAAGGAAGCCTGGCAAACCTTGCTTTCGCTGCCAAGGCTCCCCTTTGTGGGAGTAGAAATTTTCAATGGCTGCAGAACTCATGTTTCTGCCTGGGCTATAGGAGGCTTCGCTTCTTCCCGATCGGCGTGATAAGAGGGGAGAATTGTCCTGGATATTGCAACTACGCCTGCCTGCATTGCAGGGCGGACTCCGCCTGTTCAAGACATGTGGACGGCCATTGAACAGAGGGATGAGGCATCAAAAGCAGCCTATAACAGCAATGTCCAACTATGGACCCTCTATGCGATCGGCTGTGCGGTGACGCTACTTAGAACTTATTCACAATGCAAGGATCTGGGTTGGAGAAGGTTGCGCCTTGACGATTATCTGATATGGGTCGCAATAGTAGGTACATTCCCAACCTGACCGTTTCTTATGTGGACATATGCTAATACGCTCGCTCTCTGTAGTTATTTTACACCGCACAAGTGGCACTGGCGTATAGTGTCGGCAATGTAGCCCATGGACTCGCAAACAACAGCATGACAGAGGCCCAGAGAGCTGCGTTGGATCCAGGTAGCGCAGAATATCGAGAAAGGTCAGTCATTCAACCCCGATCCGGTGACTGGACATTGACGGACGCGGCCAATAGAATAATTGGCTCCAAGATACAAATTGCCGGCTGGGCCACATATACAGCGTTGATCAACTCGCTCAAGTTGTCAATGCTGGTCTTCTACACTCGACTGATGGTATGTTTGTTGAGGATGGCCATTCTGCTTTAGCAGAGAGGGCTGACCGTACTATAGGATGGTCTCGGCCGTCGTTATCGCGTGCCCATCTGGATTGGGTTCGCCCTCGTCATCGGAAGTTTTGTCGCCTGTATGATCACGATCCTTGCGGCATGCCGGCCCTTCAACAAGAATTGGCAAATCTACCCTGACCCCGGTAGTAAGTTTGCGCTTTACGACCCTAAACCATAATAGTCGCTCATGGTTTTCTACTAGATTCCTGTCAACCTGCCATTTCGAAGCCGGTGATCGCCGCAACCTTTGCCGCAAATCTCGCCACAGACCCATATTTGGTTTTGATACCGATCCCGATGCTTTGGAAATCCAGCCTCAAGCTTGTGAAAAAGATTGCGGTGACGATAGTACTTGGTGCGGGGATCTTTATTCTGGTGTGCGCGACAATCAAGAGTGTTTTTCTGTTGGTGGTAAGGCATTGCCAGCGCCCCTTTGCTTGGCATACATGCAGAGCCATGGCTTATTTCCCTCATAGGAACCCAACAATGGAGCGCCGATAGCAGACGAATGGGGCACACGAGAGACATTCGTCGCCGTGATCACCACAAATCTCCCTATGGTGTTCCACCTGCTACGGACCTGGCTGGCCCGGGGATTTGGCAGCGCCTTCCAATCGTCGCAGCGAACCTACCAGCTTCCATCAGGGGGACTCCAGAACACCGGTGGCGGGACTACTCGGAAACGAGGCCGTGGAGGCACCAGCAGCCGGGATCCGATCACCGTCGGCTTGACGTTTACCGAAAGTGAAGAACGAATGATGCAGGACATTAAGCTGCAGACAATAGAGCCACATGAAGCCCCCACAGCTGGAGCCATCATGGTCTCGAATCAGATCGAAGTCACCCATCAGACGCGAAACAGTCATGCCGAGGAGCCGTCTGCACCGAGAGAAAATGCAAATTGGTAGCATTCGGTCCGCAGCCGAGGATTTCATACCTAGTTTGTTCTTATAATAATTAGATTTGGAAATGCGTAATTTTCAGTACAAGCGGGGTGCTCTTGATTAAGCAGGACAGGCTGACTAGTAAGGACTTTTGGCCCTAGTGACGCCGGCGTCGGCGACTTGCAGGCCACTAGCGGGCGAACTCCGGTTTAGCCTCGGAAATGATATCCCGCGGGTTCCCCTAGCTTCTTTCCCTTGCATTCGCATTATTTAGAACGGTGTATCGCCAGAACGTGGCAGGAACAACACTTTTATATAACAGTAACATGCTTTGTAGGATGGATTTATGGTCGTAAGGCCGAATAATTATTGAGACTGTCTTGCATGTCTGTTGTTCAAAGTGTGCTAAACCTTTTCAAGCAACAGCATAAAACTTCCTAAAAGCGACTAGTAGAGCAAAGGACAGTCAAGCTTCTCGAGTCAATCAGAGTTGTAACAACGCAGGTCTCCCTAATCTATGGATGGCTGGATGGTTATTTATACTTGAAACTATTGACAGGAATATAATGCCTAAACTTTTATTGAGGTGGCCCACTCGACTGGGAAGTACGTTACCACTCTCGGCATGCCAATGTACAGACTGCAAGCGTAGCCGGGAAGTAAGTATATACATTAAACCATTGAGTAAGGCAACCCATCTAAAACAAACAGTAAATCTAAGAACAGGCTATTCTGAAGCAGGCTTATACCAAAACTTCTGATGAATCAGTTATGGCGTTTTATTCACACATCAGACTCAGAACGCAAGAAAAGGCGGAGGTTGTCTATAGATTTGAGCACTTAGTGAAACTTCATGCAGTCCAATGACTGGCCACTGGGAACAATGGGCACCATTTCTGTCTCCTCAATCAACATCTCGAGCAGAGCAGCTCCATCACAGCGTAGAAGCCATTCGATGCAGCCGGGCAGATCCTCTTTGAAGAAGCAGCGTCTTCCCTGACAGTTCATGCTCCGCGCGAGACGAACGAAATCAGGGTTGTCCTGCTGGGCGTAACAGATCCTCCCTCCGTAACCCTCGTGCTGGAGCTGGGAAATCATGCCTTGTTCCTGGTTGTTGAATATGATTACCTTGACAGCGACACCATGCTGTGATGCAGTCAACAGCTCTGCCATCGACATACAGAAGGAAGCGTCTCCATCTATACAGACTACTTGATTGCTAGGCCGAGCAGTCTTGGACCCGATAGCAGCTGGAAGTCCGTATCCCATTGTTCCGAGGCCACCAGACGTGACAAGGAAGCGTTCGTGCTTCCAGTCAAAATGCTTGGCCGTCCACATTTGGTGTTGACCGACACCAGTAGCGATCGTTACTGGATCTCGCATAGAAGCCGTCTGGTGATTCAGCTCAGCGATGACTTCCTGAGGAAGGGGTCGAGAGTGCTTCGTCTCAGACAATATGGGCGAAAGAGGATACTTTTCCTTCAGGTGCCGTATCAAGCCCAACCAATCTGGGCGCTCTGTCCTTTTCAATCGACGGAGGAGAGCGCTCACAGTGATCGAGAGGTCTCCGAGGATGACATGAGTGGGGGTAACAAATTTCCCCAAAAAGTCAGGACTAATATCGAAATGGATGATCCCTCCTTTGCCGTCTTCGGCTTTCTCGCGAGCGTAGGGTGCAAAGCCAGATGCTTTGCCCACCGCACGCTCGTCCAACCTGGCACCCATTACGAGGATGAGGTCGGCGCTCTGGACCGCATAATTGGCACACGGTGTCCCATAGGTCCCGAACATTCCTAGAGAGAGTGGGTGGCCATGGTCAAAGCACCCTAGCCCAAGGAGCGTGGTGGCTGCAGGAATGCGATAGTTTTCCATCATCTGCCGCAACAGCGCCGCGCCTTCTTGAGTGGCAATGGCACCATTCCCGGCGCATATGATCGGACGTTGAGAATCGTTAATCAGTTTCGCAACGTGATCTAGATCTTGTATGATGTTTGCGCTATCCTTCCTGGGAGGATCGGGGCTTGGTGCAAGGCAGTCATCTTTCAGATTCTGGTAGGCTTGTAAAGCCTCCAGGTCGAAAGTCGCTTGAGCAACGTCTTTCGGAACCGAAATAAGTACCGGGCCAGGACGACCCTCTACGGCATGTTGAAAGGCCGAGCGCACAGCCATCGGCAATTCCCACACCCTCTGTACAGTTGTTGACCACTTCGTACACGTGCGTGCTAGTTCATCAATGTTGATCTCCTGGAAAGCACCCTTGCCCTGAGATGCTGTGGGCACTTGGCCACAGATCACCACAATGGCAGTTCCATCGAGCAGGGCATCTAGCATAGGTGTAACCGTATTCGAACTCCCGGGCCCTGAAGTGACCATAACCACGCCGGGCTTTTTGCTGGTGCGGTAGTAGCCTTCCGCCATGTGTCCCGCTCCCTGCTCATGATGTGCAAGAATGAATTCGAATCTATGGGCTCGGTAGAGACTGTCCATTAACGGGAGAGATGCACCGCCGGGGTAGCCAACTGTAACTTTTAGTGACAGAACTTCCCAATAGTCAGTTGAGGGGGGGAAATACAGATATGCTTCACACCCTGTCTTCCAAGAAGCTCGCATAAGACATCTCCCCCCGAAAGTCCAGCAAAATCGTGTTCATCCATTGCGGCAAGAGATCAAGAAGGTGTCAACTAAAGTCGTAGGAGATTGCTTTTCTGTTCCACTCGCTTTCTGTCTAGCCATTCCCCCTTTTATCAGTCTACGGGGCCTCCAACACGCGTCATCGATGGTAATCTTGCTGAATCTGGCGAAAGAACGAATTGCCCTCTGCTTGGACACGCATGACTTCAATATGATTCTACCCCTGCAACCGACAAATACCGTTTACGTATCAGTGCATTAAAATGCGTCAGAAGGCCCGATAGCAGCTTCGTCCAGAGATATAACATTGTTGGATGGGAAGGTCGGAAACCATTAACAGTAGCCTATAGGGGAGGAACTTGTGTTGCACAGCAATCTGGTTGTGAAACCTCAGGCTTTCCTGCCTTCTCACATGAGTACTACATGATAGTCATGTAACATCATCCAACTCTAGAATCAGTCTACGCCGATAATCTAGCAAAAATTAGAATCTACTTATAAGGTATCAAAAAGAAGCCGAAGAACTGATAAACAAAAGGCTACTACCGCCTAATTCCGCCTTACGTGGAACATCGAGCTTAGTGGTAGTATCATCAATTTGTTCCCATCTTAAGGTTTCTTCATAATGGCTTCAAAATACATGACGGAAGCCTGAATGCACGGGCCACTTTCGGGAAAGTTGCCGGGCAAGGAACCAGCATCCACATTTTATCGTAATCTCCTCAATGTCGTCAAGATAGTAATATATCCTTCCTGGAATCAGGGATTCGAAACTGAAAGCAAGGGGTTGAGGCACGGCTCTTGATGAAGCTTTTCTGCTAGTAGACGTCACTCGGTTACCGAATGGAGACATGTGCGCCGGGGGGCATACTGGAGTTTCTTGATAACCGGATTGCAAGAATGCGGTAGACTTCTGGTGCGATCGTCAAAAGAATCTTGTGATACATTTGTCTATGGGTAGTACAAGATATTTCGGCTGCGTGTTATCTGCGTGTTGCGTCAGTTGATCTTGAGGGCGCTATCTTCTTCCGCTCCCTGATTGGTGCAGTGTTGGTACCTAAAAAGCCCAAAGGGCAAGCTGAAGTTTGTCGTATCTGTTCTGAGCAGGGACGAACCCATACAATAGCAATATCGTCCTCAGTTGATCCTCTATTCACCCCCTCCGTTATTGCTCCAAATACCAACATGGCAAACTGCATATACCAATACTCCGTGCTGGGAGCGCTCATGGACGGCATCTGTCAAGATGGAACCACGGCGCAAAACATTCTCAAACATGGTGACCATGGCATCGGCACCATCCGCGGTCTCAACGGCGAACTAGTGATCATCGACGGGGTGGCATATCACTTCCCAGCGGACGGACCCCTACGCCCTGTCGAAGACGCGGATATAATCCCATACGCAATGACTACCAAGTTCCAGCCCACGCTGACCAGCCATGTTCCCTGCACCTCCATGTCGTCTCTATTCGACACGCTGTCACCTGTATTTCCGGGTGAGCAGAACGTCTTCCTCTCGATTCGACTCGTTGCCTCCTTCTCGCGGGTCGTCTTTCGCGTGATTCCAGCCCAGTCAAACCCACGGGAAACCCTTTTATCCCTGGCGAAAAGGCAGGAGATCCGAGAATGCAGACATATACAGGGCACGCTGTTCGGGTTTTGGTCACCCAAGTATACCAGTGGGCTTAGCGTACCGGGATTCCACCTGCATTTGCTGTCCACGGATCGTACTTTGGGCGGCCATGTTATGGATTTTGATGCAGAGGATGGGCAGCTGGATGCAGCAGTGGTGAGAAATTATCAGGTGGAGCTTCCTGATTCGGAGGAATTTCGCGAGGCACCCTTGAACTGCGTGAAGGAGCAAGAGCTGCACACTGCTGAGGGAGTCTCCACGTCTCATTAAGCTTGTGTGACTGTGTTCGAGTGATTTATACATAGAAAACGAAGTATCTTGAGCGTATTGGGTGCACACCAAACCCATGCAGTTGTAGCTAGCCTAATTTTGCAAGTATGGGATTTGATAAGCCAGTCGATCCCGTCTTGAAAGAAGACAGAGTGGGTTTTAATATCAGGTGAACAACATTATAACGAGCGTTCAGTTCGGAAACCATAGCGAACTCAAGATACAAGACTTATCGCGAGCAAGCAAACGACCAGGTGTTTCATCGCATTCAGGGGGTTCGTTGCCGCACCCATATTGATTGATTGGCGATCGCAGATTAGCTTTCTCGTAATCCACGAATCTCCAGGCTAACAGAAGAATGTAAGAGTATTACATTTGAGATTACTACTTAAACTCATCCGGCAGAGGCCTTACCAAGTTATAAATGTATAATGACCATAGCATATTGTACTTCAATATACATGCAACCCCGGAGAATCGTCAGATACGACACGACACCAAAGCATCCGAGCAAGAGGATCATTATCACATATACGCTCCACAAAGCGAAGAATAATGCAAGCCAATCAAGACAAGGCCGGCAGGACCCAAGTAGTCACCGATTCACTGGGGATATTTCCACTCCACTCCTCTCCGCTCTCAGTCGACAGAGTCAAGTAAATATCGTTACTGAATATATTCTCAATAATGACTGTGCGCGTTCCATCAGGGTTCAGGGACGCCACCGACTGTACGCCATCGCCACCCGAGTAGGTATAGCTCCCCGTTCCGTTTAACACGCTCGCGCCAGGAGGCATGAACTTGCTAAACTGTGCCATCATGTAGTAGGCAGTATTAAGAGTATAGCTGTCATCATCGTTGATGGTGACCAAGCCCTGACAGGCGTCGCATCCACCACTGGTCAAATGCGGACCGTCGTCAGTGTTCGTGCCCAGAGTCCACGCCATGACCCCCGACGCATAGTTCTGCAGAGGGCCCATGGTAAAGTCAGCAGCCTGGTGCCATGATCCGGAAGCTGGTGTCCAGCATTCGGTCATGTATTGCTTGACTCCAGGATTGGCGCTGTAGAACTGGCTGAGGACGGTCCAGTCCACATCAGTAGCGTAGCAGTGCCAGGCTACAGTGTCGACGTATTGGCTTGCTTCATCAAGCACAGTCTGAGGGTACGATGCATGATCTGGATGTCAATTATTAGCAGTTGTCAAGGATTGTCGAGAATGGGGTACTTACCAGTATTGTGATCGAAGGCCCAGATTTCCGTGCTCAGTCCAGCGTCGGCAAGAGCCGGTCCAATGTATTTTTGGATCAGCTGCGCAGACTCATAGTCGTAAACATACATGGTGGGATATCCAGATTGACTATTCAACGGCTCGTTCTGAATCGTAATTGCATCGACCGTAGCTCCCAATGCTTCGTACGCTTGAATGTATTTCACGAAGTACTGCGCGAAAGCACTGGAGTAGCCGGTGCTTCCCGTACCACCACTGGTAAGGTAGCCATCGTTGAGGTTGTTATCAGTCGCGTTGCCATCAATAACGCCATTTAATTTCATCCATCCGGGCGCACTCCACGGGGACCCAAGCACCTTCAGGTCTGACTGCAACGATTTCATCGTGGCCAACATTTCAGCCATAGCAGTGCCACGGTCGCCGAGACCGAAGCCGGAAAGTGAGGGATCTGCTTCGTTTCCATTATCATCATAGGTGTAGACCGGATCACCAGACAGATCAGATGCGCCGATGGTATGGCGCATGAGAGAGAAATTAGCTCCATCGGAAGTCATCAACTCATTGAGGAGCTGTTGGAGGGTAGAGCTCGACAAGGTGTTAAAAGACGTGACGGTCGCATCGGTCACAGCAGCCCCGAAGCCAGTGATTGCCTGCTTGTGACCGGATGATGTATCGTCAATACTTAGCTTCCAGGTGGATGCTGAGCCCGGGCTGCCACTTCCCTGAACTGGGGCCGTGATTGACGAGAGCTTGTAGGTACCCGAAGAATCGGAGCAGTACGCGGATGCATCGGTGGCGCGTTTCTCGAGAGAAGCATGGCCTAGAGATGCTAGGCCAGCTATAGTATACCACAACATCAAACTCATCTTTGAAGGAGTAGAAAAGGGGATCTCGTATCAATTGGTGTGAAGATGAGGGCGAGGAACTCCTGCAATATATTCTGCTCCATGTTTAGGCCCCCAAGTGGCAGTTTCAGGGATGCCCTGGCCCCGTCTTCGGTTGGAGGCATAAGCCCCAAGCATCACCGAGGCTAAGGTCGCAAAAGTGTGCTAGCTTGGCTGACAGGGACGAACTCTAATGTAAGATGACCTGCCTAATTGAGAAAATGGTAGGTGAGATTTTGCCGTTAGCGAGAGGGACTGAACGCTTATTTGCCTAAATAATTATAGCTGGCCGCATGCACGCGAGTCCCGCGCACTCCGATGCAAGGGGGGCCGGAGACCATGAAGTTGAACATTGCTTTGCATCAAGCTATGTCAGGTGGCTGACGAGATCTTGCCGCGCCCACTCACACAGTGTTTCAGCTCAACTCGTGTGGAGATCGGAGGATCCTTGTGTTGCGCCCCATGAGTTTCTTTTGTCAACACATCTGTGTTGGCTATTACTGCGTCTGATCTTTAGTATCATGCGAGTACTGCATAATGGATGGATATACTGAGCAAACAAGACAATATACTGGCACGGCTGGGTCCATGGTACGTCCGTGTCGATCATTTGGCTTATACCTACTTTCACAATAAACAGAACCAACATCAATAAGTATGAAAAGGTCTCAGGAATCTGTAGGCATTCCGGAGAATTGCCTCATCTAGTTGCTCTAGCCATGGATAGGCTGTTTTGAGTGAAAATGGGCAACACGTGGTTGTGTGGGGTAGTGGTCATCCCTTCGGATTTTGAGGACTTGATGTTTCCAGAGTTCCGACAACCCCGGTTCGAACCCGGGCACGACCTGAGATTCTTTTCTTTTATTTTTCTCTATACCATGCCAGAGTCTATCTTTTTAGATCTTCCCAGTATTCGAAGTGTACGACCCCTGCTATCTGCCATCAAGCTTCTCTCACTGAACACTAGTAGGAGGTAACTTCCCGCGAGGCAATAGGAACCACCCACGGCAGTCCCCGTCAGCCCGACCGTCAGACTCCCGGTTTCTACCCCATGGATAGGCAGAAACATCTGGCCTCCCAATTCTGTGCAACATAAATTCCCTGTATCTGCCCCCTCTTTCGCCAGCCATACATCTCTGTTACCACTTCTTTATCATCACCACTGCCATCATCGCCATCATCGACCATGGATGAATCCAGGCCAGAACAAGATAACTCCGCCACATCAGATCACAGTACCCTGGCCGCCATGCAGGACTTGACAGCATCGATCCAGAGTCTAGTGAGCCTACTTCGCCAGGAAAGTGAGCGGCGAGAATAGCAAGTGAATCCAAAGAGCGCTAAAGACAACGATCCAATCCTGAATGCTCTCGGTGAGGAAATTGCAGCTGGGCGGGCAACGCACATCCCAGAAGGGAGCCCAGTGCAGCTCATGTCGCAAGAAGAGATTGATGAAAAGAATGAAGCGCATAGGGAGAAATACACAGGTATGATGATTTGACCCCCCTCATCCCCAAAATCAGATGAATCCGAGGCGATACTAACACATTGCAGCCTTCTGGAAGGATTTGCCGTCCTCACCAACTGACATGCAAACCACTGAAGATGCCTACCAATGGGCTTTTGACCTATATCCTCAAATCTATCACTCTTTGGGATGGCATAAGAATGAGGATCTTCTTTTCACTGCAAATATCCTATCAAAACATCGTGACGACCTTCTAGAAGCACTCTTCGCCGTTGAAGCATATCGGCGTCAGCAACTCGATGGTCCCCTGGAGCCATCACGCGCGGCCTTCGAATATTCACGGTTACCTCGCCTGCTTTTGATACTTGTTCGCCTAGAAGCCCGACGGAATGATGCTCGGGAATGCCGCAACGGAGCTTGTGTGGATTGTCGCTACTTCGATGCGGACCAAACCCTCCAGGTTCTGATGGAAGTGGGTCGAACACTGCGCCACGACAAACACTGGAGGGCGAATGGCACAACTCTGCAGGAACTGCTGCATCGCTGTTATGCGCGGCGTATTCTATCTCAACCTAATGCTGATAATCCTGATATTCTGCGATACCAGTTCCATCTCATTTATGACTGCCTGGATGCGTTGAACTTTACGTCGCGGTTCCGCGAGATTCGAGATGCGCTTTGTCTTACATTCTATACCAGATATCAGACGGAGCCCATTCATAAGATATTTGACATGGTCCAGCGTAACAGAAGCTCTCTCAAGGGCATCGAGGAATTCAAAGAGCTTCCGCTGGAAGAATCTCCTGGCTCGACTTTCTTTCCCGAGACGCTCACGGTTCAGCACCTGCAGAATTTTGGCGACTTGAGAATTGAATGGACAGACAATCTGGATGACCATCTCAAAATATTCACCGGTCGCAATGTGCTCAGGGTCTTTGCTCATCCCACATTCTTCTACAATTGTCAAGATCTCGTGGAAAGAGATTATATCGAACCCATGTATTTCGAATTGTCTCGGACATACGCCCTTCTTTTTAGGCCTTCATCCCGACCAGCACTGCGACTGCTGCGAGAAGCAACTGGGTCAGACGAGATCACCTGGCTGGGAAGGAAAATCGATCTTAGTCTCCATCGACCGGGTATGGAACAGGGCACTGGCAAATCTTTTGATATCGATCTGGCCAAGCCATCAACAACCCGTATCTTAGAAAACTTCCATCGCTGCTCTCTTCCGCCCACCATTCAAGCCGCTTTCAACGTCGACAGCCCCTTTGTCAATATCAAGGATACCAGCTCCTTCAACCAACACAAGTTCACATCCAGCTCCATGCGGCAGATTCATAGTCTTGTTCCATTCTATCCTGAAGACATCACGTTTATGATAACGTCTATCTTTCAGCACGAGTTTCATTCCAACGAGCCTTTCATAAGCTATGAGTACTTTGGTCCTCGATTGCGCCGGCTCAAAACATACCTGGACAATCAGCAGCCCACTACCCTGAAGCAGCTGTGGTTTGACAGGAGAGATGCCCGGGCGTGGTGGACATTTTGGGGTGGCGCTTTCTTTCTCGTTTTGTTTGCGGTGCTGGCTGCTGTCAATGTGAGATTCCTGGCTTTACTCTGAGTTGACCCCGCTTCCAAGGCCAGAGTCACCTAACTAGTAGAAGGAATCCTAAAATATCTTCTATCTGCAGTAGCTGGATCTCGTGCCTCAGAGGCATGTCAGGAACACCAAGCTGCTAATCCAACTTATGAGGACGGTTCTGTTCCTTGATTTCCACGTCTGTTCCCCATAGTAGTTCAAATACACCCACATAATGCTGTAGGAACGACTGATGTCAGTCCCAAATTGAATGTAAATTCTTCAGGAACCGTGTGCATACATTCCATCCAAATAACAAATCACAAGTAGCAAGGCTGATTGGCCAGAAGCAAAGGCCTAGAAAAGAAACGTTTCCAGCTAGTTGTCTACTAATCTTATTGTAGCTCTACAGAACGATTGTATAGAAACGACTTTAAGAATAACTCAGAAAGTTCAAACGCATCACAACAAGACTATTAGAACCTGTGGAATCCACACTAGTAAGGGCTAACCCAGCAGTTGATTACACCTGACTTGCTATATTTATCGCAAGAAATGGGTGGGTACTCCGGTGTTCTCTTATGAATCTTCTATTTTTGATCCATTTTTTTCTGCTATGTAGCTTCAGCCATGATATAGATATTCATGCCAGTAGTAGATTATTCACATTTCCTCCTGTTTAGTAATCAAGAGTTGAGTATAGCTAAGATAATTATCTTTATAGTGAATATCAGCTTTTCTCTTGCTTTAATTCGTAGGATACCTCTCTTCTCCCGAATAATAGGATCTATGTCACAGTTTCCTTTGGATAGAGTGGGCTGTGCAACAAATGGAAATCAACTGGACTACATCGTGAAGATTCATAGCTTAATATCTAATTGTCACATAGAATATATTATACATAATCATTACAATCGCGAGCTTGGTCTGTTGACTTTCTCCAAGTACTTTCTAGTCTGTTCTCTTGTTAGCGATTCTATGTAACTGATTGTCTTTATTTTCTCTTCTCCTATTTACGGGCATGGAATGCACTCGAGCCCAGGGGACAGACTCACTTGTTCAACGACATCGTAGTCGTGGACCCACTTAAAAAACGCAGGACTTGTAAAATCTGCAGCAGCATCCGGTTCGATATCTTTGATGGACTCCCAGTCGGTATCAGCATATTTCTGATGCGAGCCCGCATGATCTTTGTGCCCGAGAAACCTTCGCGTGTTCCAAGCAGCAAAGGATTTGATGCGTTCAACTCGAGGCTTTCGAATATTTTCCCAGAATCTACTTATCACAGAAACATCCAAGTAAGGAAGTGACAGAAGCAATATCTGCAGTGCCCCAATATCCTCGATAATCTGCGACAACCCCTGTCGCAAGAGAATTAGCGTATGACTCTAGTTGTGGGTATTTCAATTGTTCCTGAAAGTCTTGACGTTAGGCTAACCTGTGCTGCATTGGGCTCCATTGCATGGGCCGAGTCACCCAATAGGATGGTTCTGCCAGTCCTACTCGTCCAGCGAGGAAGATTTGGCATTTGAGCAATCTTCCACCTGTCGCACTTGGTCGCCAAGTTGAGAACTGCAGAAAGTGGAGGGCATATCCCCTCAAAATGCTGCCTCACAAATACGATATCTCCATCCTTGATAGTTTTTAGTGTATCAAAATAGATTGATTGCCTAGGAGTAAACGCATACCTCGCTCCACATACTGGCTTGGCCATCATCATGTTTGAGGCCGAACAAGCCGCTCCAGAATCCCATTTTTCTGGGCTTCCGACCAACAACAAAACGTTCATCGCCTACCCAAACACATGGTTCAAATTGCTGTAGCAATAAAGCGGCGTCAGTGTCTGATTGTAGTTCTTTCTGTGGCACTGTTACGCCATAGAATACCGAATCGCTCACTTGCGGGTCTACCGACCAGCCCGCGGATACGTCAAACAAAACTTTAGTGCGCAAGCGTGATTGAATCCCGTCAGCAATGAGAATGAGATCGCCAGCTATTGTTTTCCCCCCTGGAAACTGTAAGCTTGGTCTTTCGCCGGGGTTATCCGAGAAGTCTTCCACGAAACTGCTGAAGATAATCTCGGCCCCAGCTTGCACGGCATGTTGGTAAAGAATATCCTGTAGAATGGGTCGATGAATGCCCCAATCTGGAAATTTGGTGAGAGATGCTGGCAAAGTGCGTATCTTATCCTTTCCGGTCTTCAGGTCTCTGATGGAGTCCGGGACACAGTTGTCCGCGACTTGTTCAATGGCGTCTCCAAGGCCCCAAGACTGAAGAATGCGAGACGCGCCAGGACGAATCAGCAGCCCACTCCCCTTCGGCGACAATTTCTCTCGTCTCTCAAAGACCTGCATAGATATATTATTAAAGAAAACCAAAATTTCAGGTTTGGTCTACTTTCCTGGACATGGTAGCCGTCCCTGGCAAAGCAGTACGCAGCTGCTAGGCCGCCAAGACCTGCACCCACAATGAGGATCTTCATATTTTTGGTGTTTGGTTTCATTCCCAGTATCTAATACACATTGAAGCAGGAGTGAATGGAGAGGGCGAATATTATGGAGATATAAATTAATGATTTGGGGGATGACGTCTGCACCCGCACAAATGGGCATTGGACGCCTGATTGCACTCAACCAACCCAGAGAACCTCAAATGGCACGCCTAACGACTTATTCCGAGATCGCCAACATAGAAGGGAATCTGAAATTGCAGTAAGCTCCGCTCTTCTCCTTTGTGCTCGTAACAACGCAGCGCACTGCATTAAGAAACTTCTTTAAGGCAAATCCTACCCGAAGCGAATGCGCTAAAAGGAAACGAAAAGCATACCACTCAATAGAAGATAGAAACGAATTTGAAGAATAAATTTTTATAATACCATTTATTTTTCAATCAGATCATTCCTGAACATCACAGTCCTTCAAAGTTAGATATATTGCGCTAATTGCTGGTCTTGCGTGGGGCAGTAGAACTGAATATATACGTGCCCTCCGGCATAACTTCGGCGTGAGTGCACCAAAGGTATACAGTAGTAGCAGTAGAGGTAGCAGTAGCAGGGATACTTAGTAGGCTGATCCTTGGGGATCAGGAGTAGTAACTAACATGATCGCCTTGATATTTGAGAAATACCATAATACCAACATCGATGACCTCACGACTCATCTTCCGTCTGTTGCATAGCCAATATGGGCTATTATGGATGTAACGATTACGACCTCGTAAGCTCTCAGAATCTTACCGATGATACCTTACTCAATTACAAAAATTCACAGTCATGGATTCAATATTATCTAACTACCCACCATCCCCCCGAAAAAAGCTGATTTTATCAGAAAATCACACTAAGCAAAACGAGAATCATATTGACAATCTAGGCTATATATAGAAAGATCAATCGAAACTGTATGAAAGGCAGCCTAATATTCAATACTATGCACATATCTTTAATTTAGAATAGCGAATCTCCCTCTCGGACTACGAGACAGACAATGCTCTTCCTAGAATCAGAACCACCTCTAAGCAGCTAACTTACAAGCCCGAACCCTGTATGAGGCAGACATCTCAGACTTCAGTTATAAACTATCATCATGTAATGCGTGGTGTACAGCTCATACCCAAAATCCAGCTGCGGACTTTGGTGCTCACAATCTTTGGGTAGCACCCAAGCGTGTGATTCCGGAAACCAGGGGGCTGCTGCACTGTTGTACATGTCCTTTATGAGCGAACCCTTAGTCAAAGACTGGATTTACCGAGCCAGGCTAGTCGGGCAAATCCCCATCACATATTCATTGTTCAGTGAAACAAGTAGGAGGGACAAGAGATCAAAGCCAGGTTCCCGTTAGGGGTAACTTCCGGGCAATCCATACAAAGCAACTGCCGCATTGCTGCATACCATAACTCCAACAAAGGTTGACTGTCAAAGACAGGGCCATCAAGTGCCATTCAACAGCTGGCTATCCAGACACTTGGCGCGTAATCGGTTCTCCGTGTGGGTGTTGTCTGCCATGAAACCTCTAAGACCTGTATTAACCCCAAGGTGTATATGAAGGTGTTATTCATTAACCTGTTTCTGAATTCACCATTCAAATGCCTCGCTATATTCCTTTCAGATCATCAACCATTGCTTTCAGTTTATGTTACATGTCACCGGGTGACTTCTCTTGAATATCATGGCATTGAACGGCGGTGAAGACATCGCTCTCCTGTGTCTGGCATACAGGGAGACACTCGATGAGACGTATGAATCGTTGATTCGCAAACTTAGTGAGCAATACAACTTGGTACGGTTACCAACAGCCTCAGTCGCACGCACATATCTGGCGAATCAGAGCCCAGAGAGCATCATTGTGGCAGACGGGGGCATAAGCGAGCCACAGAACCAAGATATAGCGAAAAGGCTAAAGGCCTACATCGAGGTTGGAGGATCGGTAATATTTGCACAGGAATTTGCCAGCACTACCTTTGGTTATGAATTCAACAATCTCTTTGGCCGAAATCTTGGCACAACCTGGGAATACGATGGCCGTTGCAAGACCACTTGTAGATTCAATGGGAACTGCATTCTCCCAACCGGACCTGTTTTTCAATGCTCGTATTATATGGAGGCACATTTTATCAAGAACGCTTCACCTATTGAGCAGATCGTTGTTCCACTGGAAGGTTCCATGGAATTAAGCCAGGCCGTGGTGGTTGGAAAGAAGCTGGGCGAGGGATATCTAATCTATTGCGGGAACGAGAGTGTTGAGGTGGAATTGTGCAAGACGTTAGTGTTCATGCAATTAGCAATGGCTCATCGAAAGATCGGATCTACCAGTGGATTTTTATACTGGTAGTTTCCAAGAGGGAATAGTATATCAAAGAGTTAAGAATCCAAGTTCAAACCAATCCGTCTGCATTATCTTCTTATGCCGCGTCGGGGGTTGCCTCAGGATCTGCGGACCTTTGCTCAGGCGAAGGTGAGGCATCTATAACCTGCCATGAGACCGGCTTTAATTATTAGTATAATGGGCTTAGCATAGCATCATTTAGTGAAGTTCTTGCAGATGATATCATACTCAACTGCATAGTAGTGAATTTTGACTAAAACCCATTTCATGGCCAGTGATTGCAGTGTAATGTACATTGTAGATGAGCCTGGACCAATGCAGATTTAGGTTTATGGTGAAGACTGTTGGTGAATAGGAGAGTGGCTACTGAGCTTGTGAGGTCCATCAGTTCTTTGGTGCTTTTCCTCATAGTAAAGTACAAAGTACTATATCGGTTACTACCGTTCTGGTATTCAGGTACACGTAGAAAGGCCCAACCAAAATGCAATTTACAACAAACTTATTCAGGGCTTTCCGCTATATAGTCTTGATCAATTCCTCCGATTCTCACTTTCCCTTGTGTAATCAATTTGCCCTCAGTTCTCCATCATCTTTACCACTGCTGAGCTTTTTATTCTCAACCAAACCTCTCAATATAACATGGCCTCCAAGCGCCCGGAGATCCTCCTTCTTTGTGTTGCACCAAGAGACTTTGTTGGATATCGTTTTGAGCCCCTTTTGGAACGCCTAAGAGAATGCGCCGACTTGAAGCGTGCCACAACGATTGACGAGGCATTACGTGGCCTTGAAGCCAATCCCAAAGTCGTCATCGTCGCTGACGAAGGTGTAACTATACCCGTCAACCGACTCGTCGTGGAAGAGCTAGAAGAATACATGCGCAGAGGAGGTTTGGCCATTTTCGGTTTATGTTTTCCCGGCTTCGTGACTAAGGACCGTTTCAGGAGCGTCTTTCGAGTAAGAATAGGTTTGCCGTGGGTGATAGGCGATAATCAACGAACCACATTCGAATTTCATCCTGAGTGCACCCTTCCAGCGGGAACAGTGGCTGACTCGTTCCCTACACCATACAGAATGGAGGCGATTCTCATAAAGAACGCTCGCCCCAAAGAGAAGATTTACATTCCTATCAAAGGTGCTATGACGGAGTGGCCGCGGCCAGAACCCGTCGACCAGACACAAGCTGCAGTGGTGGGGGCAAAAGTGGGCGATGGATATGTGGCTTATTGCGGGGATATCAATCCGGGTGAGAAGCTGGATCAAGTCATTTTATCTCTGTGTGGCTTTTGAGCATGTCAATTACACTGCAGCCCTGCCATGGCGACAACAAAGATCAGCGTTGTTTGTTGAGTAAATGACTCATATCACAGTCCTCACAAAGAATTCGCCCCTTTGTGTTACGATGCACGTATGACAATCTAGCTACTATACAAAAAGGGTATCATGGAGAGGTAGATTAGTTCGACCCAACGAAGCCGCTATTATATGTGACCTAGTCTCACGACTTAGTTTTGATATTTAGCCTGCGCATTGACTACTGTACTTTACTGCCAACAAGTCAGATAACTATAGTAGTAGTCACTTGAGTCAGAGCTTGGCTTGAAATGTATTCCTTCTTAAACAGCCCAACATATCTCTTATCATCATCTCTTCATTGTGTTCGTGACCCGGAGCAAGTATGACGGTATGCAAAGTACTAACGTAACTCCCGGCCGCGCCAATCACCCATGTTATGAACTTATGCCATACAAAACTCATCTATTCTAGATCAAAATATCTCCATTACTAAACTTGTGCGAGCCTGATATCAAGCATAAAGATAATAATATTATTATTCAATATTATGAGTATTTTTTCATATTTTTAAAGCGCGTTGATTATGATGAGAATAATACATAAATTCTCTAAATAATACAAAAGTATCCAACAAATATTATAATTAGAAAGTTCTATAAAGATTCTAATAAATTTTCTGTAATATTATATATCTAAATAAGAAATTCTAGAGTAGTATTTATCACACTGATTAAGAATATCGATTTGGAAAACTTGTCATTTGTATAGAACTATATAGATGGCTGACCCGGGCGGGTGGCCGGCGTGGCCGGGAGTTACAGTATGCTTATCATTTACACCTAACAATGAAGGTACAACGCTCATGATAGACTCTTAAAAGCTTGAGAATTTGATAGAGATTGTTAAAAAAAAAAGATCGAAAGAAAAAGAAAAGTGTCCAGCTATCAATAATATATAATTGTCTCTAGAGGGAGGAATGAGGGTGAACAGTTTTGCATAAAAACAAAACAAATGACCAATGCAGGGATCGAACCTGCGACCTTCTGTGCTCACACTTGCTTATGTAAGACAGACGCCATAACCACTAGGCCAATTGGTCCATTTGATAATAAATTGTTGAGACTTTTTGCTCTCATTTCGATGCAACTTGGTTGTGGTTCATCTGGTAGGGTGGTTACAACGTTGGATAGACAGCAAATTTACCTCCGTTGACAGTAAATGCCCGATTGTGGCCTTAGGCATTAAATAATGTCGAATCACCTAACTTCAATACAAGTATTGAATCTTACAGTCAACTCAGCTTGTCGTCTGATTTCAACTTCAATACTATATTCAATTCTCCTTAATGAAAACTATCATGTGAAGACCGAGTAGTGGATTTGACATTCAGGTTATCATACATAGTCATTGATATTCCTATTCATCCGCAACTATAAGGTAGATTAGATTGCCTTACAAACTTCACTCTTCCTTCGATTTAATCCTCCCACCAACAAATCTTTATTCGCGACCCTATTGCCCCCATATCCTCATTGCATTTCCAATGATTACCTGTCGTGACATAGTTCTTTCAGCGATTAATATTAAAATGGAGAAGTCTGAAATCACGGAAGTTCCGAAATTCCCGATCTCGAAAGAGGAAGTTAACGCAGATCAACTATATTACAAAGCAACTGTCTCTGAAAGTACTCGGAGTTCGTCTTTTGTTGAAGCCGAGTTACACCATCAATTTGTCAGCTCATTGACTGACTCAGCTGAAAGATTGAGTCGTTGACTAGTAAGTTAGTTAGTCAACTTACTATAGTTGATTATCTCTCCAGCTAGACTGCGGGAATCTCGCTACCTTCTGCTTTCGCCATAAGGAGGCTAGTTCATGCAAACCGCAGGATTTACACCTGCGACCTCCAGCACCCAGACACGTTCTTTTGAAACCCTCAAGATGTCCATTTCAGAGTGTTGTATCAAGGGCTTCCGCTGGAATGACACCCCAACCGGACGCACGGATACCCTTGGCCCCAATGCCGTCTACATCACGGGCTCGAACCCCGACATTGCCATCCTCTTCATCCCCGACCTATATGGCTGGACCTTCCCCAACGTCCGTCTCCTGGCGGACCACTTCGCCACGGAAATCAACGCCACAGTATTCGTCCCTGATTTCTTCGGCGGCGAGATCCTCGACTTCGACCTGATTACCACGAACCAATTCTCCCGCCTCGATCTGCCGGGATTCCTGTCCCGCAACGGGCGCACCCAGCGCGAGCCTGAGATCTTTGAATTTGCGCGGCGGCTGCGCCGAGAGTTAGGGTTCCGGCGGATCGGCGCGGTCGGTTATTGCTACGGTGGGTGGGCTTCGTTTCGGCTGGGCGCGGCTGAGCATGCGAACGAACCCTTGGTGGATTGTATCTCCATTGGACATCCGTCGCTGTTGCTGAAGGAGGACATTGAGAACGTGGCGGTGCCGGTGCAGGTGCTGGCCCCTGAGATTGATGCTGCGTATACGGCGGAACTGAAGACGTATACGTTTGAGACGCTGCAACGACGGCAGGTGGTTTTCGACTATCAGTATTTCCCCGGGGTGGAGCATTCGTGTTTTATTCGTGGGGATATAAACCAGCCAGGTGAGCGGGCGGCGATGGATAGGGGGAAGAACGCAGCGGTCGCGTGGTTCAGGCAGCATCTGGCAGAGCGAGCACAGTAGGTTGGTCTGGCTTCCAGCGACGATCTCCGTAGTGGTGTAAGTGAAATACTGTACTGCTAATCTTCAAGCAGGATAACCAAGCAGGATAACGCAGCAGAAGATATGGCTCGAAGAGCAAAATTGCTGATAGCCTGGATTGCGTCTCAATATCACAAGACCTTGACCGTGCGCCATGGAATGTTCGTTCGTTTCTCTTAATGACTTTGTTGATTTATATCCTAAGGTCTGACCTGGACCTTTCTTATTGCAGTGATTCATTGAGTAATCTAAGAAGTAGTCTTGTATTTATCTATTACTTGATATTGTGGCAGCGAGTGGTGGTACCCTGGATTATATTACAGAGTATTTGCTCTATTTACTTAGATACTGCTACTATATAGTGAAGTTAGAGAATAAGTTATTCATAAAAGTAGTATTGCAAGGTATAATAATTATATGTCTGCCATTGCCAGTGCTAGTAATTCTGCCCTCCCATCCCAACGAAAAAAATATTTACATTCTCATGTCAATATCCAATACAAAGTTCTCGACAATTAGAGCCGCTATGCCTGACGTCGATCAACGGCCAGGTTAAGGTATAGAGATCTCTTGACTACGAGATATAAAAGTTAATCACTTTTCTCAATACACCTAATCAGGCTAGGTCAGACAGAAATAAGATAGAAATTCACTGATAGTAATACTGACTGCTTTCCTAGATATTGAAACAAGAAATGGTTACCGTGGCAGTTGACTCCTGATATAAAATTAGGTCACTTCATAGAGGTAAGAAGGGGCTACTCAGTAGTGGAATCATCCGGTGTAGTTCCGACTCAAACTTGATTGCTGCTCATGTTCTACTGTGCTCACCACATTCAGATTCGAGTTGTAAACCGAAAAAGGGACACAGGAGACTATCCTGGAGGGACTCCCATACGATACAACCACATGAGTTCTTTGCCTGGCCAGTCTCTCATCCCAGGTACTCTAGCTCCTGTCCTCGCTTTTTCCCCTGACATCCTTCAGAATTTGAGCGGAATCCTTACTCACATTCTGCCACTCCCTCTCTATGATCTCCTGCCTCTTTGATCCACGGACTTGGAATGAGGCCTTGAACGGCCCGGGTGCTGCTGTAAATGTCAATTCAATGTCCCACGGATCGACTTCAATTCTCTTTCCATCTTTATACGAGTGAGTGATATTGTATGCCCACAAGAGCCGTGCGGTGAGAATGAACACGCTATCCCAGCCTAAGTGCCTTCCAGGACAAATTCTGCGACCGAAGCCAAACGGACTGTGGTCAAGGTTGGGGTTCTCGATCCACCTCTCAGGCTTGAATTTATCCTGATCAGGGAAAACCTCCGGGTTCAACATCATGGCCCAGACGTTGGGGACGATCACCGTACCACTTGGTATATGATATCCCTTGTATTCATCGTCCTGGGTGGTTGTGCGGGGAATTGCAAACGGAATCGGCGTCTGCCAGCGCATGGCCTCATTCAGGATAGCGTTGATGTAACTCAATTGAGGGATGTCTCCAAAAGAGGGAAGCCGATCAGGTCCAACAACTCGATCCAGCTCTTGCTGGGCCTCCCTCAAGCAGTGCGGGTGCAGCACGACGGTCTTGATAACCAGTCGTAATATTGTAAGAGTAGCATCAAAGCCGGCTTGTTGAAGGGTACCTATTACATAGGCAAGTTCTTTGGACGAGACTCGCGACCCCGCACTGGAATTTAAGGCATTCTGGACCCAGTTCCATGTAGGCGCTGACTTGCCAATCTCGAAGTGTTTCATATGGAATTCAGTGGCTTCTCGTTCCACGTTGGCCGAGAACTGTTTCCAAGGGGCCAAACAGCTTGGAAGTTTATCGAGTATGGGGAACAGCTCCACCAGGCTGTAGTAGGTATTGCCCATGGCTTCGAATGGATGGCGGTTCATAGCGTGAAGCTTGGCGGGTATATCATTGTCTGTGGTCTCCAGTCGGATCCCGTACCCAAGTGTCATGAGTATACTGCCAGCATACCGGCTTAGACTCGCCTCAAAATCATCGCTCTCAAGGAGTTCAGCAAGTGCCTGTTTGCTTTCCATGTCTTCCAGGCTACGATAGCGACTGACTGCAGTGGTGTCTAGAAAAGAGCTCATGATACGGTGGTGGTTCTGCCATTGCTTGCCGTACGGCATAATCGCCGAATTGAACCCGAGGGACATGCGGGAGGCAATAATGAAAGGAGGACGTGAACTGTAGATGGCACCTCGCTTGACCAGTAGATCTTGGATAATCTCAAAGGAGCTAATGCTGATAGCCTGTTGTTGACCATAGCGGAAGGCCACCATAGTGCCATAATCTTGATGCCATTTGTGCACCACTTCCATCAGGCGTTGAGTCAACATCTGATGAATATTGCCAATAATTGGGAGAGGCCTTGGTCCATCAGGCAGCTTGTGATTGCTTTTCTTAATGGCCAGTCTGTATGTAACCAAGAGGAAGGAAGCAAGGATCGAAATGAAAATGAAAAGATTTGAGTGCTTGTCCAGAATAACTGAGCGAATGTTTGCCATTGACTGCACCAAGCCTGGGGTGCAAGCCATGATGATTGAGATGATGAGGAGCAATGACTGAGTACGAGTCTCATTCTCTTGGGTTGGTAGGCCGTTATGATGTGGCCTGCCCGTATATATAGTATTCCAAAGTTCTTCCAAGACGGCTGCTACAATGCCGAGCTGAGCTGAATCCTGCGTCTCTTAAAACACAAGTATCACGGGATGCTCAGCTGTGATGGTACAAAGGAAGACCATGTGATAACACTGAATGGAAAGCATACCCCTCAAAGAAGTAATCTATGTCGTCACACGCAGAAGGCTCGAGACAAGACATTACCTAGAGTGGGAGCCGAATGTCGGAGAAGTCCGCCTGTACACATCTCGAAATTGTGCTTTCTGTGTCCACTGGTGCATTATCTTCCCGGCTAAACCGGATTGATCTTTTGTCTCTATCCAAAATTGTGACTAACCTTTCATTTGCTGAGTATTCCAACATACTCGGAAATCAGGGAAGTAAATGTGGCTTGGGGACTAGTTTTCTTGGCCAATCAGATTCCCACTTGAGCGCCGACAATACGAACATTATGCGTTTAAATAAACCAAAGAGCAGCTGAGATCTAATAGTCGCCCGGCCCAGACACAGCGATGCAGATCATGCCGAATGAAAGCGAAGCTCAAAAGTCACTGGTGATGGAATCATAGTATCACAGCCCCGCGGTGATATCTATCACCAGTAATATGCTTTGGTTTTGTAGGTTTGATTTTGGTACTTTTTGTTGATTCACCATTGGTAGTTTTAGCATGTTTGACATGACACTAAATATGTATGAGCACCAGTCTGAAATGAGCACTAGATGAGACAGGAAAGAGCGGACATTATGCAATAACCTTCGGGGATCGGGTTATGAGGTATAGAGCCCGAGCTATTCTGACACCGAGGGAATCAGAGTGGCACCTTCAGCTGCGCCTGCACATGGACAGCACTGACTCATGTTCAAATCGGACTCCCATTACGCGCAATGCTAAAATCACGCAAGACTGAAATCAGAACCCGGTGGAGTGGTGGTACTTTTGTTTTCTTCTGAGTCCCTCGTATTTCCAAGGGCCTCTCCGAGAGTATATGATGAGAGCTCACTTTCCCGTAAGTTCTGTAATAGTGACTTTCAAGAATTTCCTATACTTAGGGCATCTTTAACGCATTGATACTATGGTGAGCAGAGAGAGCCCATTGTTTATGCCAATATCAGTGTATGACTGATTCGAAAACAGGACTTCGTTACAAACTTTCTTCCGTCTATTCTGAGGGCTCCTCAAAGCATGGATTGGACTGGGATCAACTTCCTACTCTTCCATCTGATTTTTTTCGTTCTCATGACTGCTACTGCTGCTCTCTGGAGATTAGCTACCCACTTCGCCGTCCCCGTTTCTGGAAAGATATCTCCCGCAAGTACCATATCCAAAAGGGATTACGAAGAAGTTGTGAATGGATTCCTACGAGACATTTCATTCCGACCCCCAGAAGTCAAATTTGATGTGGGTCTGAAGTCTCGTGTTGTAAGCCGCCTGGAGTCTTATGGCATTTCACGAAGGTTCATTGCTCTCATTGAACCGTGCATTACCACAGCGACGAAAATCTCCAGCTGTTCCTATCCATTTACATCTCCCGAAGTTCTCGAGGCTATTGCCCTCTATGCTACATATGTTATATCGATCGATGACATTACAAACGAAATCCTACCTGACCTTGAATGCTATGGATCTCAATTGGTCCTTGGTCAATCTCAGAGACACGAACTTCTTCGCGGATTCACAAGATTCCTCGGGGACCAGCCTCGGGTGTTCGGAGCCTTTGGGGGCGACATGATCATCAAGGGCACAATGGAGTTTATCGCTTCAGCCGTAATTGAACAAAACCAGGATGCTTTTCAACTATCGCGTGATTCGTCGGACTATTTGATCTACTTCAGGGCAAAGACAGGGGTTGCTGAACCTTTTGCCTTCTTTTGTTTTCCAGAAGACATCAACCCTGAAGACCGAGACTTACAGAAATACGTCTCCGCCATTCCCAGTATTATGCTATTTCTGGGATACGTCAATGACCTCTTGTCCTTCTATAAGGAGGAGCTCAAGGAGGAGGATTCTCCGGGCTTCGTTCAGAGCTATGCCAAGGTTCATGATTCTACTGCGCTTCATGCACTTCAGCAACTTCGGCATGAGACGATCAAGGAAGTACGAAAGATCCGGCGCATGCTATCCAATGATGTCCTAATGGCTGAGCGTATCAATCAGTTTATTTATGGGTATATATTTTATCACTTGTGCACGGGAAGAAATAGGTTGACCGAGTTGAATATTCCTGCTGCTCATGACGCAAGAAAGCGGATTCAAGCGTTGACCGATGTGCGACTGTAGCTAAGTTTGGCTAAACCCTTAGATTAGCATATAATCGAGAGAGACATAAGTGTGCTGCGAGCAAGGTATGCTGTGGTCCGGCCAGGTCTGGAAGACTGAGGTGTGAGAAATATACACGATCGGCTAGAAGCAGTCTTCATTCCTGTAGGTTTCCGTACAACTGTTTGCGCGTAGATGTAGATTATGATGCTGATAGGACAAGGAACAATTTTCATCGAATTATGGAGCACATCTCCAAAGCGTTCTCTTCAATACCGAGAAGATCTCTCATGCAAAGATAAGCTACGCAAGTTTTCCAATCTAGCTAGCGAAGGCTGGATGAATCGGAGACGCCGATGCCCTGCATCTGATTCTGACTCAGGACATGCTTACCTCTCAGACCTTTGCGTAGTGGGGGTACTCTGCTGACTGTCCCACATGATCCTTCGGTTGGAGGATTGTGTAACATCGTATACACTTCAAGTGCCCATCCACCCCTAAGTCAATCTGACATGGCGGCCGGCTGACACGCTGCTTAGGCTGGTGGGTAATTAGTCATATAACACTTCTCTCGGCCATAGTATTTGATTCTTTATTGTTCTATGGCTCAATTAACTTGTGCTAGTTCCATGGCTAGAAAAGCAAAGTGTGCTCATTGTAGTCGAATACATATTGTCAGATCAATGCTTCTCAGATCCGTCTGTTTAAGTCAATATTTCATTGTTCTTTATCTCACTGCCACTCCGGTTATCTTACTAAGCATCTGTATCATAACCATTCCTAGACCATACCCATGAGTTCACCTTTAGAGCTTCACTCGGGCTCACATATGTGGGATGTGGCCGACACATAACACGAATTCAAGCTGCGTCCGAGGCCATGCTTCTCTGAAGTTCCAGATACCACTGCGGTAGCCACTTGCGAAAGACATTGCGAATGCCCTCCAAATCACCCTGTTTCGTTCCTGCTGATTTTCCATCGACAAACTCCGACCGGTTCCCACCATCGAAATCGACTACCCAGGCATCCAAAGTGTAGTCTATGACGATATTACCCGGGTGAACATCACCCCATACAATATCGTTGGAATGAAGAACCTTCACGGTATCTAGTATCTGCCTCTCCCATTTGACATGATATTCCTTCATCCGAATGAGTCCATCGCTCCAGAGATTTCGCGACCCGAACGGAAGCCAACCAATTAAGATGCCGATGATTATCTTCTCATCTTCAGATAGCACGATAGCATAGATCTTAGACACGTTGATTGACATGCCTAATTCTAAAACACGGCTGAGTGCCGATACTTCACTGATGAAGGCACCGGTATTGATGGCAGATTTGAAGAATAGACTGCGCTCCACCACCTGGACACGACGCGGTATGTCACAGGTATGGTCAAATTCACTATCTGGGTCATGGTAAATGAGCACATCGGCTGCGCTGAGTTTCGGGACACTTGGAGGAAGGCCTGAAATTGACGCGCTTATCGTAGGAAGAGAGGATTTAGAGAATCGTTTACAATTGATAGGAACCGCTGTGATTAACCCATCAATTGGTAGCAACTGAATTGCATGGGTTTGAGGGAAGGTAAATCTCTGTAAACTGACAGGTTCTTGTGTGACTGGAGCGTTGTGTCGAATGTATTGTGCGCATTGCAGGACTAACCAGTCCCAGAAATCTTCGAGGACTTCGGCGTCGTCCGGGGCTTCTCCAAAGTCTCTGGCTTTGTCACTTGCGTAAGCTTTACTCAGCCACTCGTTAACCTGTGTTTCTAGAGAGGTGCTGAAGAAGTCAGAGGCTCGCAGGGTAATCTCGAACAAGACAGCTCTCGAGATGATGACAAGGAATGCACCCTCGGCATAAATCCTGTTCTCGACTATGCGATGGTTGGGAAGGTTGGTAGCCATTTTGCTGAAGCAATGATTTTCCCAGAAAAAAACTAAATGTGAACTGAGAAAAGTAGCTCAAGCCAATATTGCACAAGGCGCGTTCGAGTAGAGATTTATCTGAAATGACAACAACAGGCGAAGACGTCGGGACAGGTAGGAAAGTCTCGAGTGAATCTTAGTGAGCTCTCTGTGAATAAACATAATTAGCGGGAAGCGCCGTTGAATGAAATCAATATCCCGTGTGCTTATTTTAACATTGCATAAAGGTCCAATAATTCCTATGCACTCCAGCAAGCATAAAGTCTCCGATTCCCAGGCAACCATCGTGCATGCCTCATTGGGACTGATCTGTCTCTTCGAACACAATCAATACTGCCGCCATCACAACGATCGTCATTGACATCATGAGGGACTTGAGAAGCCTTGCTTTTATCAGGTGTATAAAAGAATCAGATACTTCCAGTATTTTCCGAGCAACATTTCAAGGACGACCATGTCTCATGAAGGTAGTAAGTGCATCTACTCTAGAATCGCACCACCTACATCATTGGTCAAGACTGTCGCTGACAGACCCAGTACCATGCCATAGAGAAGCAGCCATCGCATCCGACATACAGAGAAATCGATCCATTTTTCTGCGAGAGCACTGCATATGTTCGTTTGAAGGAGCGAGGATTATGCGAGCAAGGGATTGTCCCAGATTTCTATGGGGTGATTGAGCAAATAGACCCGATTCACTGGTAACCTCATTTGAATAAATTTGTGAAGGACAAACTCCGTCCGAACGCTGTTCTCCTGGAGTTTATCCCTAGCCTGATGGAAATAGATCTTGCAAAATATACAGAAGATCGCGCCGCCACACTTCTAGACATCTTGCATAAGATTCACGACGCTAGAATCTACCACGGTGACCCCTACCCTCGAAATATTGTTCTTCAGCCAGAAACGGGTAAAGTCCTTTGGATAGACTTTGATCGTGCTCAAACTTTTCCTGAGGGTCCTATTACTGAGAGACAAAACAGCTGGATGAAGATTAATACATTGATGACCGCTGAGTTACTGGACCTTCTGGTAAGAAACATGGGCTGAACCGCATTCTCTTCCCGAGGTCACGTAAAAGTAGCACTCTTCGCCTTCGATTTGTCGAATAAATTTCATCGAGTCTTTCAATGAGTCAAGAAGAAGGGTTCCACGGCGACTATCTACCTCGAGTAGCTTCAGGAAGATGTCGGATCGTATTCGAAAACCTTAATTGAAACACTCAGGTACGGAGAGACTGACATTCCTCCAGGAGTACGTGCTATCCTTTCCGTCTCTGGACATACCTAACATCACCTATCTGACGAGCTGGACTCCCATGGGTTCAAGCTACTTCATCAAGCAGGATCCGGTGAGTCTCCCTTTTCCAAACAAATGTACGTCCACATGGTGGCAGATGGAAAATGGGACGACGATACGCTCAACCCAATATGTTGTCTCCTTCAGCAAAGGTAGTCGGGGGCGTATAGAGATGAAGTGCGTTATTTGAGTTCTTGGGACATGATTTTAAGGGGTCTCACTTTTATCAACAGTCGAGCATATATCAAGTTATATTTGACTATAGCGTGCCTGGTGCGGTCGGTTGACATTTAACTTCAGGACTCTGCTCTTAATACTATTGAATTAACGTGAGAGGCGCTCATTGGACTGCCGGAGAATGGGGAGATGGATATTTATGCCAAATTTACTCCGATTGCTTGGACTTTGATTGGCAGACATATATTGCCTATAACGGGAAACTGACATGGTGGGGATAAAACTTGGGATGGCAGCTGAGATATAGTGGGAGGAAATAATTATTTCTATCCAGACTACAGGAATTGGGAACTGGAGATAGTGTTAATTATGGTCACATGACTACTTTCTACGGGCATTAACTACTGATACATGTTAGTAGTATTGAGTATAACAATGCAATGTGTATAATATTATATACACACTGCATTGATTATAAGGAGCAGCTCTTGTGAAGCTATAATTTCTGTTATGATCTTGTGTTAGTTAGCGGAATACCCCATAAATTGAATATTGGTAGGATCACTCAAAATGTGAGTAGTCATCAATACGATGTGTAAATTACGAAAGACACTTTTGCTGTTAAAACCGTTGGTATTCATAGCATTGAGATTTGACTAGAATAGTACATACTCTGAACATCGGCTCTACTACATTCATGTCCTGCAGATCGGTGAAAAATGTTAAATCTCATGCTATTATTTAGTCCGTTATACTCAAGTAGATAGTACCAGCAAACTTCTGGATTATGCCTCCTGTCCCGCATTAGTCCCAGGGTTACTTTCACATGAATTAGCAACCGATTATCTAACAGTGAGAGGGTTAGGTGTGTTTCAGACCAGAGCTGCGAGCCCGGCAAGTTATCGGCGCTCGGGATAATGGGGCTTTTCCCCCAACTATTCTGCACTCATCCCAGCATCTCTCTCACCCGTAAAACCCACTCGGGGATATTTTCGGATTCTTACTCTCCATTACTTGTTCTTCTCGCGATTTAAATGTCCCTTTTGAGATTTTTTTGACGCCTCCGACCTCTTCCACTTTGACGAGGCGGGCGTAGGGGAGAGTCGATTCAAAGTACTACATCACGATGAATGCGGCCAGCGTACTATTAATTTGCCATGCGACGGGGATCCTGCGGCTTCCACGTATCGAAAGACGGGAAGAAATCTGACTGCCTGTCCGGTGTCTGTCTGCATGCTGGGTTGCACCGGTTGCGTTATATCGCCTAATAATTATTGGTGCTGCAGGCGGCTCCACCCGACCAGGAAACCCTGGAGAGTAATTTGCTAATTGCTAGTTACTAGTGCTACAGTATCATCCCCAAGCCGGCAATTAGTCCTTCAGTCGTCTCCATTCACGCCATATTATCTCCACCCACTTATGCTACGCTGGGCTCTGTGATAGGGGGACCATTTATTCATATTTCCTGCTACCACCCAGCATCCACCGCCACCCACCCAAAAAAGAATGGTTGCTTTTACTCCAGACCCCAGACTGCAGCGTCTGTCTCACTTTCTTCCCCTGCCACCTGCATTTTTCTGCGCCCACCAACTCCGGTCATCCGTAAGCTTGAGCTGAAAGTTTGATCCCCACACTTAAGTAGCACACCACGGAGATTCCGATCAGAGAAACTCGGGGGGTAATTCCCTGAGGTTGCCGCAATCAAGTGCTTGGTCTGTTTCCAAGGTACACATATTCTGCGTAGTGGACTAGACATCCACTTACTACGTCGTTGGAGCCGATGCGGAGGCCAAGCTTCGTGCTTGAGAAACAAGCAACAGGCCAAGCAACGAGTGGATGGGTCTTGGGAGCCACTGCGCGGTCATGCCGTCCATGGGACTGGCCTCGATAGAAGATGTTCTTCTGATAAGCCCGTGTGCACAGGGCCTCCCGGGTTTCCGGCCTAGTCCATGCCACAGGTTTTTCTTCACTCCTTTCCCTCACCCCTGGTCACCCATCTGTGGTTCATCCAATCGGTGACCCCCTAGAATGTCTCCGCGCTACCATACTTACTAGTATCTAGTACTCTTAGCAACTCATAAGCGACAAGTCTTTTTGGGTTTCGTGCCGCTATGGCTGGAACCATTAATTCCGGACGTAGGAGCGTTGCAGCCAGGTAGATTGTTGTGTAAGGGAAATTGGTCCATGAAAATCGGCAAAATTGATGGGAAGCAAGACAAGGGAGCGCTAGTGCAGCGGTCGCATGGTCACGGTTCCCCCATCCACTCGGTTCTCCGTCGGCAAGTTCTGTCTTTCCTTTCCCTTTTGTCGTTCCCTTCACTTTATTGGGGTTATTTATTGATTCTGGTAATAATATTCGCCCTTATCTTCCCCCAACCGTCACGAAAATGGCCCTTGGTCCGATGTGTGCGCATCCACAGCCGACCACTCACACTACTACCTCGTCCTCCTCCTTCCCTATAGGCCAACGTTGCCTTACGGTGTATCGGACGGTGCTCCAGATCGAAATTTGCGATCCAATAAATTCCCTGCAGGCACTAATCTAGGTCAGGTCTCATTGGGCGCGATAACGTGCTTCGGCCAGGCAATCACACTCATGACCATGTTCTTGCTCATCCTCATCCTCATCCTCATCATCATATCAGGATTCAGTAAGGTCAGCAGCATCCGACTCCAGCCGCAGCAAGCCTGTGACCCTGGTCTAGTCTGCAACTCTCCGAACAAACGAGCGTGTTGACGGTGGAGTCTCCTGGTGCGTGGCGAGCCGTTCGTGCAGCCCACGGTTATCTGGTGTGTTACCCTCCTAAACCAGCTAACCCAGACGCCACCCCTCCTTCGGACCTTCGAGAGATGCTCCAGAAGACCTCGTTGTGCCAATCAAGTTCCTGACCAGTGGTGGTGGTGGCCTCCTCGAAGTGGGGAGATGCAGACCGTTTAACTTTCCACTGGACCGTCAATGGCATTCTGAATGGGTGTCCACCATGGCTCGAACATCGCTGCTACTGGTGCTTATTAAATTGCATCGATAACCAGTGCTGGATCAGCTCATACTGACGGCGATAATGTAGATACTAGCCCACAGTGATCCATCGGATTCCGCCTGCTAATCCCGCTCCTCCCATTCCCATTTGTCCCTTTAGTTATTAGCTAGTGGACGTTATCTCCCCCGTCAGCCTCCCTTTGACTGGTCTGGCACCCACTACCAGCTACTTTGTAGACTCGCCCCCGTCGCGTGCTTGCTGCTTGGCCCTTCTTAAGCTCCGCCGATCCCACCTCCCCCAGTTCTAGATCTTTGCACCCCTCAAGTTCGTCCTCTACTCTGTCTTCTTGCTTTACCATGGCCACAGAAATCGAGCCGGCCGAGATCCCTCCCGTGCTGGGAGTCCTCCCAGCATACGGACAGGATAAAGAAACCCCCCTGAGGATGGTGCCACGTGCCGATGGTGTTCGCGCTCGGTTAGATCCGAACGTCACCCTCGAGGAGTACATGTACTGGGCCAAGATCGAGCGTCAGCTGGAAGAGGAAGAGAATAACCAGTACGTGCTAGAGCGTGGGCCTCTGACCGTCGGCAAGGTCATCAAGAACCGTTTCTCCAAGGGCAACCACAATGTGAGTGAGAAGAGTGGCGCCCAGAATAGCCCGCAGGTCGAAGGTGAAAAGGGCATGGTCGCTTCCACTCCCTCGGACTCGTCCTTGGTTGTCACCGATGAGGAATGGAGAACCGCAGCTCGCGCCCTCCGAACGGCCACTTGGGGGACCATCTTCTACTTGATCACTACCGATGTGCTTGGTTGGGCAAACGCACCGTAAGTAACATAGATCCGAACCGTTGACAACCATCATGCATATGAATTGACTGGTGGCTCCATATTCTAGATTCGTCTTTGCTAGCGTGGGATACGGTCCTGCTGTGGCTTTGTACATTGTTTTCGGTTGCTTCGCCGGCTTCAGTGGCTGGATTCTGTGGAAGGTGTTTTTGGAACTTGACTCGACACGCTACCCTTTGATCAACTTCGGTGACACCTACTATCGTGTTTTCGGAGCTTGGGCCCGCCATGCCGTAAACGTCGGACAGTCATTGCAGCTGCTGATGTCGGTGTCCGTGCTGGTTTTGGGTAACGGCCAGATCCTGTCGCAGCTGGCCAACAACAGTATTTGCTTTGTGGCGTGCATGATTATCATGATGGCCATCGGCATGGTCTGTGGAAGCATTCGGTCCTTGCAGCATCTCGGATGGCTGACCAACGCCGCCGTCTGGTTGAACATCACGGATTTCATCATGATGTAAGTTCTTCAGGTTATTCTACCCTTGCGGCGGTGTGCTAATGAATGAACAGCATGGTCGCGGCTGGTGGCCACTATGGAATCGACTATCAGGCCGTCAGGAATTCCTCCTTGATCAAAGCCATAGAGCCTGTCAAGGTCTTTGCTGGCCCTCCACCCGACCAGTACCAAATCCAGGCCACTGGGTTTTCGGGACAGTTCACTGGTGTCGATCAGATGGTTTGTGAGTAATCCATGTTCAACTTCTGTGCGTCCGAGGATAGCTCAGCTGACCCTGTGACAGACAGTTATGGTGGCGCCATTTTGTTCATCTCCTTCCTGGCTGAGATGCGCCGCCCGTGGGACTTCTGGAAGGGGTTGCTGTGTGCCCAATTGTTTATCTGTTTGGTCTACATCTTCTTCGGTGCCTTTGTAAGATCCCCTATATGGTGTTGACAATGCGCATCTGACTAACATTATCACAGGTCTACAGCTTCTACGGTCAATACTCCATCTCCAACATCTACAACGTTGTTGAGCCCAAAGGTCTACAAACAGCAGTTAATATAGTCTACTTTTTAACCTCCATTATTGCTTGCAGTATGTTCTGATCTGTTCTTATTCCCTTGATGCTTTAATACAACGAACGTCTGCTGACCAGTCCAGTTCTCTACTTCAACATCGGCATGAAATCTGTCTACCAGCAAGTCTTCATGGAAATTCTCAATTTCCCTGATATCTCCACCAAACGCGGCCGCTTGCTGTGGTACGGTTTGGGCCCAGTTTACTGGATAATTGCCTTTGTTATCGCCGCTGCCGTTCCCAATCTAAGTGGAATCTCCAGTATGGTCGGCGCGGCTCTGATTCTCAACTTCACTTACACCCTCCCGGGTGTTCTATACGTTGGATTTCGGTGTCAAAAAGACGCCGCGCTTCCGGGCGAGGGATACGATCCTGCGACTGGCGTAACAGTACACCACGATTCCGGCATGCAGCGGTACATCCGTGGATTCAAGAAGCACTGGGTGCTGAATCTTTTCTGTATCTTCTATTTCTGTGGTGGATTGGCATGCTCTGGTATGGGCATGTGGGCTGCCATTGAGGGCTTGATTGAGGAGTTTGGACCGGGTGGTACGGTGGCTACGTCGTTTGGGTGTGCTGCACCTGTTTAGGGGGCGTACTCAGCTGCAGACAGGAGTTATGCTCTATTGGTGGAGCGTACCATATTCCTGGTTTTAGATGGTGATGATGGTATATATGTCTCTCATCTCTGTATATGTCTGTGATGGTGCCATGTCCATATGTGTCTCGACATGGATGTGATTGTAATGTTAATGCCATGGTTTTCTAACATGTGTCTATATCCACCCCATTATGAAATTCATCAAATGATTGTCAGTATCTTGATCTTGGATTATCTGAGCGTTGGTACTTAGCAGCATTCTTCCCATAGCCACAACTGGAGCGCGGATGCTCTATTGAGAATGCCTTGGTGTGCGCTAAATATTTTTTCGCAGATTCGCAGATGGCAGATATCAGGCTTGGAGTATATTCGCGTCAACCACTGCATTTAAATACAAACCTGTTGTAGCATTCGATGGCGGGTTATATTACATTAATAGTATGAATCTGGTCATGCACTGGTCCTTGCTACCTTAAAGTATCCAAAAGTTGCATCCATTCACTGGCAATAATGAGATCCTTGCTACGGCCCGCAGAAGACCCTTGCATATGCCGTTTCGTGTTATTCCACAGCCATCCTTAGCATAATGTTTCGAATTCACTGGACCACGACTCTCCTCTATTTTCGTCTTCCCTTTCTCTCTTCGTGAATCTTCATTCCTAACTTTCTTGTCTTTTCACTCGTTTTGCAAACAGCTTGATGGGTACCGTATGATGATGCACATTCCACAACCTCGCCTTTGGCGGTCCATCCTCATAGGTGTTGTTTGGTCTCTCCCTTGCTTCCGGGTCCTGGCGATCGACCTGGATCTCCAGAATGCTGGTGGGTTTCCAACGATCTTGACCAAGAGTTGAACCTCTGTCGGAGGCTAATGAACCTGATTGTTGTTCTCTAGACAGCATCAAGAGCGTCGCAAGCGAACTCGCCTGGGACCTAGTCAGCTTCTATACGGGTAACAACACTGGCGATGTTCCTGGAAACCTTCCAGATCCCTACTACTGGTGGGAGGCGGGGGCCTTCTTCGGCACCCTGGTCAATTACTGGGCCTACACCGGAGACACGACATACAACGACCTGACCGCGCAAGCCATCCTCCACCAGGTCGGCCCCAACCGAGACTTCATGCCCGCCAACCAGACGCGCACGGAGGGAAACGATGACCAGGCGTTCTGGGCGTTCGCTGCCCTGCGCGCCGCCGAGCGAAACTTCCCCAACCCGCCAGCCGATCAGCCGTCGTGGCTGTCTCTCGCGCAGGCCGTGTTCAACGAACAAGCGCAGCGGTGGAATACGCAGAAGTGCGGAGGAGGGTTAAAGTGGCAGATCTACACGTTCAACAGCGGTTACACGTACCGGAACTCCATCTCGAATGGGTGTTTCTTCAATATGGCAGCTCGACTCGCGCGATATACGGGCAACGCGACGTACGCGGACTGGGCGAATAAGGTCTGGGACTGGGTGACGGACGTAGGACTGATTGGGCCCGAGTATCATGTGTTTGACGGGACAAGTGAGGAGAACAACTGCACCGACCTCAATCATATTGAGTGGACTTATAACAACGGGGTGTTCCTGCTCGGGGCAGCACACATGTGGAACTATGTGAGTGGGAGGCTCTGCTCCCTGCACGTGGCATAAAGCTGACGAGACTGCAGACCAACGGTGACGAGAGCTGGCGCGAACGGGTGGACGGTCTTCTCCAGGCGCAGAGCAGCTTCCTTTCCACAAACGAGAGCTCCAAGAACGTGCTCTACGAGGCCGCATGCGAGACCGTGGGGACCTGCCAAACGGACCAATTTTCGTTCAAGGCCTATCTGGTGCGGTGGATGGCTGACACGGCCCGACTGGCTCCCTTCACCTACGATACCATTATGGCACGTCTGCAACCGACAGCCAAGGCAGCAGCAGCCCAATGTGTGGGAGGTAAGACGGGTACATACTGTGGGATGCAATGGACCACGGGGGCCTATGATGGTACGGTGGGCGTGGGACAGCAAATGGCCGCCTTGGAGGTGGTCCAGGCCAATCTTCTCCAGGCCAACCCGGGTCCGCTCACTCATACCACGGGAGGATCCAGCCAGGGGAACAGCGCCGCAGGGACCCAGGCTTCAGATTCATCCCGAGATCCCAGTGAACTGCGCCCGATCACCACATCGGATCGAATCGGCGCAGGAGTAGTGACGGGGGTCACAGCATGCTTGGTGCTTGGGGTCACGGCTTTCATGGTGTCGTAAGGAAGGGAATGTGTCTAATCATGCTTTAATTTGGCGCATTAAATGTACAAGTCCATGCATAAAGTCTTATTACATAAACGAGGCCTCTTCTCACTGCCAAGTCAGTACAGAGTCTGATTGGTGGTATGCTGAGATCAGCAAGGCCCTGATAAGGCGCCCACGCTAGTCCACATACAGTAAGAGATACGCCGGGTCGGCCGTGAGAGCCAATCAAGATCCTCTTTCGCGAAGCGGAGGCCAAGACATTCCCAAGAGGGATGATATGGCAACTCCGCCTGCCTGTGTCTCCAATCGGGGTAATCTGGGCAATCTGGGCGGGGAGGAAAAGTTATATAGCATCTCGTTTCTGCTGTCCCTCGTTCTTCTCTTCAACTTCGGAAGTGTCTCGAAATATTCAGTAGATACCCGGATATAGACACCATGGCAGCCCCAACACACCCCTTTGACCCCATTACCCCGGCGGAGATCGTCCTGGCCACCAAGATTATGGCGGCGGCCTTCCCCGGAGTCCCTCTACGGTACAAGAAGGTTGATATCCAAGAACCCATCAAGAGTGAAGTGGTTCCGTACATTGAAGCGGAACGGCTAGGCAAGCCCCTGCCCGCAAAGCCCACTCGCTTGCTGCTGGTTCTTTTCCATTGCATGGATACCATGGCCTTCGGCAAGGCATTGTTGAATGCCGACACCCGATCAATAATCTCGGCCAAGGAACTGCCCAAGCACGTTCAGGTAAGACTCATGGTGCACATCTGCGTTACCTCATGATGTCTCTGACAACAACAGGGTCCTGGTGATCCGGACGAATTGGGAGAAGTCGAGCAACTCTGTCTCTCTCACCCCGCCGTGCAGGCCGAGGTGGCCAAACTGAACCTTCCACCCGGTGTCACCGTCTGCAATGATCCCTGGATCTATGGCACTGATGATCCCAACGAGACACGTCGCTTGTTCCAGTGCTACATGTACATTGTTGCGACAGACCATCCTGAAAACAACCACTACTCCGTGCCCTGCAAGTTCTCCCCTGTCTTTGACGTTCATAAGCGTGAGTTGGTCCGTATGGATTATCTACCGGGTGGGGTTGATACGCAAACCACCGAAACACAGCCCTGGAAGCCGGTTGAGACCATCCAATACGCGCATGACCTGCTGCAGGAACCCTTGCGCACTGACCTCAAGCCTTATATCGTCCAGCAGCCCCAAGGCCCGTCATTCAACGTCGACGGCAATGTGGTGTCGTGGCAAAAATGGAGGTTTCGCGTTGGTTTCAATAGCCGCGAGGGTCTCGTTATCTACAATCTCACTTATGATAAGCGGAATGTCTTCTACAGACTGTCCATGTCGGAGATGACTGTACCGTACGGTGGTAAGTCTTGTGCTACACTATTCTTGTTCTTCACTATCTCTGTCAATCAGCCTCATACTGATCTTGCGCTACAGACCCCCGTGCTCCCTATCACCGCAAGCAGGCATTCGATGTGGGAGATGTAGGCTTCGGTGTCACAGCAAACCAACTCTCCCTAGGCTGCGACTGTCTAGGCCACATCAAGTACTTTGATGGCTACCGGGCCGATTCAAAGGGAAACCCCGTTTTGCTGAAGAATGTCATCTGTCTTCATGAGCAGGACAACGGTCTACAGCACAAACACACCAACTACCGCAACAACGCCGCCACGGTTGTCCGGAACCGCCAACTAGTAGTGCAGATGATCTGCACTGTCGCCAACTACGAATACATCTTCGCCTTCATCTTCGACCAAGCTGCTAATATTGAGCTCGAGGTCAGAGCCACCGGCATTCTCTCTACCGTGCCCTTCGACAACGAGAAGTACGGCACCACCGTTCCCTGGGGCACAAACGTCGGCCCTGGCGTGATGGCGCCTTTCCACCAGCACATGTTCTCATTCCGGATGGACCCTGCCTTGGACGGTTTCAAAAATACGGTCTACTACGAAGATAGTGTGCCACTCCCGGAGGATGAGAACAACCCCTACCTGGTGGGATACACGACCGAGCAGACCGTGCTCCGCACCAGCGGCACGGCAAACACTGACATCAGCCGCCATCGCGTGTTCAAGATCCGCAACGATGGCCATATTAACCCAATCACCTATAAGCCCATAGCGTACAAGCTTCAGACCTCGCCCAGTCAGATGCTTCTGTCAAGCCCCAAGTCTTACGGCGCCAAGCGGGCCGGCTTCGCAACCAAACCCATCTGGATCACGAAGTATCGGGACGACGAGCTGTATGCGGCGGGCGAATTCACCAACCAGAGCCGGGAAAGCGAGGGCGTGGAGAAGTGGGTGCAGCGGAAAGATCCTGTTGAGAATGAGGATATTGTGTTGTGGCATAGTAAGTGAACCTTCTACGATCGTGTACTTGCCGGTCGGCAGCAGGGCTAGGCTACTAACATATGACAGCCTTCGGCCTGACGCATAACCCCCGCATTGAAGATTTCCCTGTTATGCCCGTCGAGCGCGTCAGCGTCATGCTCAAGCCCGATGGATTCTTCACTAAGAATCCCGCATTGGACGTGCCGCCTTCGACGCAGTCGTTCAACAAGTCGACGTTGCACCCGGAGCCAGCCACGTGCTGTGCTCCTGCAGAGAGGATGGGGAAGTTGTGAATGGATATGACCGATTCATGAGATGACGATCTATGACAGTACTCTTGGGGGGGGGGGGTTCTTTTGTTTATAACCGAGTACCCAGTAGAACACTGCGTTTATTTTGTTCAAAACAAAGCACTAAGCCGGGAGTCCACTCTATCAGTAGTATGACACCGATTCCCCCAAGGTCCCTCCACCACCATACTCCGTCCACTAAGCCCTATGTACACACCTCCCAAATACTCTCTTCATGCACGTTTCATCCCCAACACCCAACTGCATCATAGAAACCCTCACGCACCTCAAACTTCCCCGCAAGAGACCGGTCGGGTTTCTCGGGGATCACCCGGTCGGCGACTGAGTCATGACTAAGCAAGGGACTGACGAGCTATAAATCCGCCTCTATCTTGAGTTATCTCCTTCCACTAACTTCCATTTACCCCCGCACCCCCTCATAACCAAGAACAAGATCGAGAAATCTCTTCAAGATGTGCATGAAAGTCAACTGCTCAAACTGCAGTATGTCACCCCCCACTTCAATCCAGCATATCGCCACAATGTCAAGATACTAATGAATGCATCCAGACAAAGCCACCTGGTGGGGCTGCGGCGCGCATATCCCCTCCGTTCTGGACTCGGTTCCGGAGAGTGAGCGCTGCACTTGTGTGCCCAAGGTGGTGCGCGATGGAAAGGAGTACCCGCCTAAGGCGGAGAAATGACTCTCTGCGGGGTGTGTTGTTTGTTAGTTATGTATGAGGGGAGTGGGTGATGATGTTATGAGATCTTGATGGGGCTAATTCGACTCGTCTTTGGGGGGGGCTTAGAATCGAGTAGTGATTGTTGAGCCTGTTTATGATCTATGATTACCTTTGAACTTGTTCTATGACTGTAGTGGTGTTGGAGTGGTGGAGGTAGTATTCAGTTGCTTGATGGGACGGATGTCTTAGCGTGGTATAGCACCCTTTTGAGATACAGCATATAGCGAAGCGGTTGCTATTGTGTGATAATGCGAATTCCACTCATTGATACGAGTGATCGTTATTAGGAATGTATAAACGTAAAGTAATAGTAGACAAGTATTAATAGCCAGGTTAGCTCAGTCAATAATATGATGTCGGTTTTTTGCTGGAAAGAATGGGCATTGGGGTCAAGCCCTATACGTTAGTTTACATGGATTGATGGATAAATGCAAAGACGGTTTGAAGACAGACAATTTACGATAAATTCTGAGTTCTATAAACTCATGTTCTAAGGAGAAAGAGGCTCTCCCGCACCTATTCCGAGGGTCTAATGCGGAGGCGGCGAAAAAAAAAAAAAAAAAAAAAAAAAAAAAAAAAAAAAAAAAAAAAAAAAAAAAAAAAAAAAAAAAAAAATGACAAGAGTGGGATTCGAACCCACGCCATCTTACGATGATCAGGAAGCTGTGAAGCTGGGTATTAAGGTGGACCTTAACCTGACGCCTTGGACCAACTCGGCCATCTTGCCTTGGATGAAGAATGTTTCACATTTCATGCTATATAAAGACAGCTATTAGATTTCCTGCTCGGTCAATCTACTTTCCTTCGACTTGATGCAGGCTAAAAACCAATGGGTAGAACTACAATCGCAACATTAGTTATATCATTCTTTTCAATCATTTGCTGCTACTATTTAGTAGTTCTTTTGTTAACGTGGCAGCCTGTGTTGCTACCAGTGACGTAGCGGATCTTTGATCCACAACCAGTACTGATTATTATATTCGGTGCCTATACATGCCGCCGCAACGGGAAAGCCAGGGAGTGATAAATCAAGTGGACCGATCGGAGCCTATCCAAAGCTTCGTACTCCGGGGAGACCAACCAATACATTGACTTGGGTGACCGTGCCGTACATCTAAGCCACTTATTTGCCATAATCGTCACGGCGCTTCCTCTTCATCCTTCGCCTTCTTCAATTCCTTTAGTTCCCCCTTCTCCTCCGCGCTCTGTTTCTCCCTCGAACCATCAACCAGCTCATTATTCTGCATAACAAAAGTTGACACAGCAGCGGCAACCAGAACTGACATAGCAAGGAAGAACACCCCACGCGCGGCACGAAGGTAGATGAAGATTGCAGTCTGCTTCTCCAAGCCACTCAGCAGGTCGAGCCGATTGTAGTTGTGCGAAATCCGATCAGCCAAACCAGGCTGGCCCCGAAAAAGAGATCGGAGGGCATTGACTGACAAGTTCTGGAAGATAGCGGCCGAGATGGTCTGGCCGATGGTGGTGCCAGTGTTGCGGACAGTGAAGGAACAGGATTGCACCACAGCGAGGTGTTGCTTATCTGCCGAGGTGAGGAGGCCCATGAGTCTGGTCACATAGGCACCGCCGGACCCAGCACCGTAAATGCCGAGATAGACGAAGGGCGCCCAAGAAGGAGTTGTCTGGGTCATGGTACAGAGCATGACTGCGCCGAGTACGGAGCAGGCTTGGACGGGAAAGTTGATATAGTAGTACTTGGCCGTAATTTTGACGAAGAACCCAGCGGCGAAGGATCCAAGCGCAAAGCAGAGAGCCAGGGGAACAAAACGTAGGCCGCTTTGGCCCGGGGAGTGGCCAAGGACTTCCAGGTACACAGGCACGTAGTACATGATGCTGGTGTTGCCGAAGTTGGAGAAGAATGAACTCAGTTGCGATGCGGCCACGGTGCGTTGTAGTAGGGCTCGAACTGGGATATGAGGATTCTCGGCTTTATAGAATTCCCAGAAGAGAAAGGCCAGAAATCCCAGCGCAGCAAGGATCAAGGTGGTCAGCACTGCTGCGCTGTTCCAGGCAAATGCCGAACCACCAGCATTCATGCCGAATTGGAAGAGGATAATGACAACAAGAAGAGCGACCATGCCGACGTAGTCAACTGGGCGCCTGATAGGACGACTCTTACCCTGAGGGATGTTGAGGTAGAATGCCACCATTGCGATGTCGAGAATGATGAAGGGCACTTGAATTCGGAACGCCCATTTCCATCCGATGGCGTTGGCGACGCCACCCCCATAGACGCCGCCCAGAGCCAATGTGACACCATAGGTGATATTGCCGATGCCTTCGATCAGCGCCCGTTTCCTCATGGATACTAGATCGGTTTCGACAAAAGCAGTGATGGTGCCGATGCAGCCTGCGCCGAGACCTTGAACGATCCGACCTAGCAAGAAGACCGACAAACGGGGCGCCAGCCCGCACAGTAACTGTCCTACGGCTAAGACTGAGAGACAAAGTACAAGGCCATATCATCGGCCCATGAGGTTGGTCAGTTGTCCGCTGAATGGCTGCGAGATGGAGAGACCAATAGGGTATGTGGTAGCGACCCAGGAATAGGATGAAAAAGCATCGTATTCATCACATATATCCTCAATAATTGTGGCAAGCATGGTCGAGTCTACCCTCTGTCAGAAACCTGACCCCTCGGCAGTAAGGAGAGCGGGAAAGAGGATTTTGGGGAGGATGTTGCACATACCTAATGCGCTGAGCAAGACCCCAACCTGATATTATGGGTTTCAGAATCAGTGGGTAGATCATTTGTTAGTCATGTTGAGCACAAAAATTGCTTACCCAGAGACCTAACAGAATTAACACTAGGCGAGCAGTCGATGGCTCGGGGTCCGTATCATCGGAGCTGTCTTCGGTCTCACAAACCGCAGTACTTTGGGGAGCTTCCGTCACTGTCACAAGCTCTATCGAGTCTAGATCATGCTCCCTTTCTTCTTCTCTGCCGGTTCCCTGTGTATAGGCCATGGTGGAAGGACGATCGAGGGTAGGATACAAAGGACAAATGATGACGACTATGAATAAAGCAGATACAGGACAAAATCATGTCATGAGAAGTGTCATAAGTACTGCTCCTGATGATTGAGGACCTTTAGGGCCGCATCTGACTCATATTCGACCAGGGTCCAGGGCTTGGCCACTGAGAAGAAGACATTGAAGTGGAGCTAGACAAGGATGTGTTGTATGCGAATTACAACCATATACCCATGTCGTGTATATCGACAAGAATTGCTATATTATGAAAGAAGATAGTCTTGTGTGTAAGCGTTTGCCGATTTACCCGGAGTCTGAAGCCCTGTATTCGCTCTATGCAGAGTGACTAGTGGAATGCATACGAAGAATGACATCGCACGTATCAAACGAAAAAAAGTATATAGTGACAGATCTGGGTAATATCTAAAGTTTACTGCTAGTGAATCTCATCCAAGTATGAGTCCGCATATCGAGTTAATCAGGAATCAGAAAGTATTGCTTTGTATTATGGTTTCATCCAAGCTAACGTTGTAAATTGACACAAGTGTCTGGGCTTGCTTCCAAAACCTGGAAAGGGGATCTCACCATCATACAGGAGATTACATCAGGGATAGCTGCTGTACTAGTCAGTACTTGTTGCGGGAGCACTATATGTCTGCTTAACTGATTGGTCTAGAGATTCAGTAATTTAGAGACCATCTCGACTAGGTATAGTGCTGCTTTGCCCCTCATTCCTTCTTTGTAGTAGATGTGGATGCTAAGCAAGGCCAACAAAGACCAAAGAAAGCTTAACAAGGCTTAGCAAATAGTAAGCAACTCCTGCTCCACAATCTACCTGGGGTCCGACGGATGGTCCGATGTTGTGGCCGCTTCTGAATTACTGAGCTTATGCGTTGACCATTGGGGACGATAGGAGTTGGCCTTAGTGTGCTTACGAAATGTGGATTGATCCAGTGTGAGTCACTGGCAGGAGCGACCAAAATCATACTCATTTGATACTATGGAAGCTTCCCCATTCGTAATGGAGGGATCCAGCTAATCAAAGCTGCTATATAGGGTCGCTTGGGGAAGGTCAAAAATCATTTTACTTTCCTACATTACTACTTCAGCCGTGGCAGCCCTGTGCAATTTCCCAAATCGTATTTATTCACGGCGACTATGCTATACCTCCGACTAATTCGCGTGCCTGAAAGTCCGGGCCCCAAGTAAACTGGAAATTGGGGAATTCGGAAAGTAGGCTCTTATTCTCTTGGTGAACCCAACAACCCGTAGTTAACTGAATTCTCTGGACGGGTTTACTCCAGGTTTCAGACTATGATGGTTACCTACGTTCCAACTGCCTCGCATAGAGGTTGAAGTCGTGGAAGGGCCGCACCGAGAGGTTTTAGCACAAATGGGTACAAGATTCTATAAATACGGGGTCATGTTTTTGGCTATGAATTGTGGTAGCACTGCGCAACCTTGAAAAAAAAACAAACACGAAGTTTAAGAGTTTATAGGGGCATGGTTTATCCCCCACAACTTTCTTACCGTCAAGAAGCAATCTGGGATGCCACTTCATGTGGGTAATACCGAAGCCAGGGAAACATATCTTTCTGGTACTCGAACAACTGCCAATATTTGACAATGGAGGATTTCCTGACGATTTCCTGGCCCTATCATGACAACATTTAATCATATCATCTCGATCACTGCAGCTGATTCTTCTTATCTTCCGATAACGGGCGGGGTCGCTTACTCAGCTATGGTTTGGTGGGGAAATTGACTCCTCCAGCATGGATTCGGGCTGCTGCTTCTCTCTCCCTCGTCAAGTCCAGCAAATAAAGCTGCAGCATATGCTATTCATCCAAGATTATAGGCTTATGGCCTAAAAAAGGAAAATTAACTTCTGGGAGAACTTCCAGTTAGGGACAATGGACCATTCTCAGCGTCCCAAGCGGACCAGCAATGCGTATGGGCTCCCTCTTCCCCCGGATGTGGATGCTTCTAGTTCACGCCCACTAACCCCGCCAGCTGTCAACGCTGTCGCTCCCGCAAGGTCAAATGTTCTGGCACCCATCCCTGTGACAAGTGCTGTCAACGTCGGGAAGACTGTGTCTTTGAAGATGATCGCAAGATCGTAGTCTCTGAAGAGTGAGAACCATGATCTGCCATTACCGAGAGAGACCAAGTTAATCTTCTTCCCAGGTTATTCCTGTCCCTCAAGCGAAAAGTGGAGGCTCTAGAAAAGAGCGGTGACTCTTCCCCGGTGGTCAAACGCCGGCGAGCCGTGACGGCTGACAGTGCGAATGAATCCAGCTATGGTTAGGCAAAACACCCTTTCATGCTGCATATCCTTATCTAATCAGTGCAGAACCAGCATCGGAGTTGCCCCGAGAGGCATCGCTCGACCCAGTCGAGTCTCATCGAATGGATGACCATTTCACCTCCAACCCCTTTATCAATCCGGGCTACCTCAAGCATACCGGACGACGACAGCGGATATGGCGTAGGTTATCTACTTCCTCTTGGATGGCAATTGCTGACCGCTGCGCAGTGTTTCTTGGACCGACTTCGACCTGGTCGTTCAGTCGCCGCATTCTTACCATTGTACAGGCACACATCTCGCCAGAGAGTCCACGCGCAATCCCTCTCGCGGTAGATGGCGATGCATATCAAATACAGTGGCGCCACGCCAGTTCTGAGGAGGCTCCTGACATTAGCGGTCTGCCCTCTCTAGAGCATGCACTGTACATGGTGAGCACCGTGCAGTTTCATTTCACCCACCTGTACCGGCTATTCGATGAGGATGAGTTCTATCGGCATTTGTATGAGTTTTACGATGATGCGGCAGCCAAGGTGCAGGAACGCCGTCTGTGGTACGTGCAGTTTCTCATCATCCTAGCCTTCGGAGAGGCCTTTCTGGACCCAGTGCGGAACCACACGAACACAGCGGGCTGGACCAAGTATTTCTCGAGGGCTATGTCACTGCTGCCCGATATTACCGGGTTATGGCAGGACCCTACACTCGCGATTGAGGTGCTGGCTCTCATTGGGCTGTATTTCCATTCGGTGGATATGAGGGATACTGCCTATTGCTATGTGAGTATCCGCACAATGTTCTGTTTGCTTGGCTAATCATGTAGATTGGCCATTCAATGCGCATGGCATTGGTTGAAGGGTTTCACCGGGCGCTCCCAGTCAATCAATTAGGACGAAAGTTAGTCGAACGCTGCAGCAACATCTGGTGGACAGTGTATATCCTGGACCGCAAATTCGCGGCGCTGATAGGATCCCCGAATTCAGTGCGGGATGACGAGATCACCACGCTGTTATGGGACCCGCGCACGTGTTCTCGCAATGAGGCTACCCTGAGCCTTCATGTCAAGATCACGCAAGTCATAACGCGCGTGTTGAACAGTAAGTTACTTTCTGCCTAGTTATCACAATGCTGACATCCAGTAGCTGTATACAGTGCCGATGGCACACTGGGAGGGGTCTTTCTTCGCAAGGTACGATCGGTTTTGCAAGAAATGACAACCCTCTCGCAGGAGCTAGATGAGGTCTTTTCGAATCGCTTCGCAAACTCAGTTGACTCACTATCTGGGGTTACCACACGCCTGACCCTATCCTGTCATCTTGTAAACGGAACCCCTTTATCATAGTGCGTACCGCTGCTGATAGTCATAGTGCATCATTGTCACAACGAGACCCCTCGTCCTGAGCCTGCTATGGGAGCGCCTGGGTTGCTTCGAGGCAGGTACAGAGTTTCGCACTCTATCCCCGCCCGTGCAAGCATTGCTTCAGGCGTGCATCGACTCCGCGACAAAATCATTGCGGATACTTACCGCATTGCGCGACCAAAACCTCCTAGGTTCGGGCCACCCCAACTCACGTCATATTCCGATACTGACATGGATGTCCAGAAACCTTCCTTCCTTTCGACCTAGAAAACCTTTTTTCCTCCTTCTTTATTCTTTCTGTAATCTCCGCCATCCTTCCCGACACCCTGACCGATCCGAGCTACCGCGACATGGGCTATAGCCTGCTCGACGCGATGATCGAGCGAGGAAACCGCGTGGCGCAGCTTCGCAGATCCGAAGTTGAGCTGCTGGAAGAACTGATAGCTCCCTTAATGCAACGGCAGGGCCGATCCCCCGACATCGGAAATTATGATTCTGCGCGGCCGCACCTGGCCACACCTACCAGCCAAGGTCAGGAGCGACACACCGAGCAAGTTGAACCATCAGAGTCAGGGCTGCATGGGGAGATAGGGGGATCGGGGATTCCGCCCCCACATGAGATCTCGGAGCAGGACGACGAAATTGCACTTGATTGGAGGGGATTAGGGCTGTCGTTGGACTGCATGCTGACAGCGGCGGACCAACTGAACACGAGTAATTTGGTGCTGGACGCAGAGCGCGAGGGATTGCAGACAGACCTGTGGTTGTGGGAGAGTTGAGCTATCATGGGCGAGGAGTTGCCGGAGAAAGAGAAGGATGACTACCGGTGTAGATGTCCGGATGATGAGTCCACGAACCTTATGCATGTGGCGTACTTTCGGGTCTTGAGTTTGGTACCTGATTTTGCAGATAGTTACTAGATAGATAGTAGTTGTACCTGCATGCCAGCAAACACAAAAGTCTAGCCAATCAGCATTCCCCTTCAACTATACCACCACACCGTCGCCCATTCCTGGAGCCCCTACCGAAGCCTAGGGAGGAACGCGATCAAACAGCCAACATAAGGCTTTGGCCCCTGTTCTATGATACTACCGAATCCCTCCGATAGCATCATTTTGATCTCAACACAGTAATACCGAACATAACACGATACTGTGTAGGCCCCACAGTATCAAAGCAAATATCCAACAGTGGGAGAGGAATTGGCTCGGCACATGAAGTGACATGTCCACTCGATGTACCGAATCGGTAGATAGCCTAGAAACTCCCCCTCGGAGCGAGCCGCTATCTTACATGCAAGCGTGTGTTGGTGTTATTTTATGTTGGGAGTCCGACTGAGTGGGTAGTGAACCGAATCGGAAAACAATAAATTGTAGATGGGAAATTACCATGTAAAGATCGATTCCGTACTAGATACTCCGTCTATTATCCCAGGTAGGAGGCAAATAATGGCTCTGGGTTATCCGGATGATACTTTTCGAAATATTCGCCCAGTGTTTGTTTGTCTGGTTCCGCGGACAGGTCGGATCCGTGGTATGTGGCAAATTAGCCACACCCACATCCACATATTCCGGTGTACTTTGTAGACTATATGTTGTGCTGTACAGAGAGAGTGTGTAGTGCCAATGGATACAAGATAAATTATCCGTCAATCATTTTGATCAGAATCTTGGATACGGAGTAATCTATGGAGTAAATGGAGCGTGATCTAGAAGTGTGTGGAAAGGGACAAACATGACTCCCTCGGTAAAACACTAAACAATAAACAGGTTACTAGTTTTGGGTCCACCCCGAGAATGCCGCTGAGTAATGCCCTCCCTATGTTACTTAAACTTATACGCAAGTAAAAATCTCCTCAAAGCCTCGCCCTTGAGTAACTAGCCCTGAACAGTCCTACGACCGGCGTCCATCCGTGTCGACTTGCGTATGCAAAATCACCGCCAAGCAGACTATTTAACAACCATACGTAGGCTTCCTGTTCCTGGACGAGAGATGTCCGTCTGTCAACTCCGACGGAAGCGCATCCATGGGCCAAGCCACGGCAAGAAATAAGGTAAATCAAACGAACCGTGGAAGTCGTCAGCTACGATGGGATGATGCCAAAGAAACTGAATCGAGGGGAAAGAGGCTGGATGGGACTATTATTAACTTTTTTTCTTCTTTTGTGGTTGGGTTTTTTGTGGTGGTGGCCGAAGGCATACGTAAGTAATGCCCCACTCCGAGGATGAGGCGCCAGCCAGTGGCGTCTATTGCTGCTAAACTGGTGGTTTTGCTTAGGAGAAATGGCTGTTTTACGGAGTAGGGTGGAACTAATTTCTGATAATCGGGTTTTCCTTCTTCTTGTTATTGAAAGGAATTATAAAAATGCTGCCTGAGGTAGCTGGAACAAACCTTCATCCTCTCGATCGACAGTCTCTCGGTCGGACCACCCAGTAGTCTAGTACTGAGATAACACACGTGGAGGGGAGGGATCGATCAATATTCTGGACAGAGAGAGAAAGGAGTTGCGCTGCTAAGCCAACGCTAGTCGATGCTTAACTCCGCCCGGCGCCAATTCTTGCGTCTTTATCACTCCACTCCCTGGCGGTTTTATTTCTCTGCCTAGCCTACTAAGACTCTTGACGACGTTGCTCGGATCCCGGCATCCAGTCAGACACTCCCTCTCTATCAATTGAATTTTTTGGAGGCAATTTTCTTTTCTTTCTTTGCTCTTCCATCTCGCTTGTCACATTTGTGATCTTCTGAATGATGTCCAGCCGTAGCTAGTATCTCTCCAATGCTTTCGTAGTACACAATCGGTGCTCTGACCCACATCCTAGAACCACCATCGTGGCGTCTAGAATTAAACTTCCCCAAATACACAACAAAAGGTACCGGAATGCTGCCATTCGTCCGAGCAACCATCCACCAGACCACATGGCGCCCTCCCAGCTGACGGTCCGGTCTCCCAGTCTGGCTGCCAGACCGCTGCAGTTTCTTTGCTGCACCACGGGTGGACGACGCAAGGGGGCCGGATTACGTGGGGAGCAGAGGGAGAGGATTGGATGGAGGGATGAAATGGCATGCCACAGCCGTGCCTGGATGGTGGAGGCCCCCATCAACAAAATAAGAAAAGAATAGGCAAAAAAACAATAACAACATTGGCTGGCGGAATCTACAAAAAGCCCCATCCGCCAACGGAGTCCATCGCGCCGCATTCGACGCATCCTCGTTCGCTCACCATGGCTGTCCTGCGTTTCAGACCATCGTCGCCCTCCGTTTCACTGCCCTAAACGGGGCTATCGACACTTCGGCTTTCCTCTCCTTTAGTTGGCTCCAGTCCAGGCGCACAGGTGCTGGCACTAGTCCAGTACACTCGTCAATTTTCCCACCATGGCGGCGCCTGCCTTGGCCCAATGCTGACGATTCCTTTTGCGCTGCCTGTCTCCACTTCCTCTTGATCGAGGCCACCATCAAACCCACTATCTCCCCAGAAGAGAGAAAAGACAGTCAGCCTAGAACGGGGGGGCCGATTAGGGCGCAGTCCGTCTATATACCTACCCAAGTCGCCCCGGTTCTTTTGCAGCCCCTCCCCGTTTTTGTCCTGTTCATAGCACACTCCTTATTGTTGTTGCTTTGCAATATTTCAGTCACTCCTTTTTTTGGACCCTGGTTATAGTGGTGTAGAAGACGAACACACCGTATAAACCCATCAACCTCCTTCATTTCGGGAAATCCACCACTCCTCCCCCTTCATCCGGCGGATACAGACTTCACTGGTTGACTCACTGGTCTGAACATAACCATTCTCCACCATGCAGTGGAAGTCACTCCTTTTGTGCGCTGCCATCGCTGAATCGGCCCTGGCTCGCACCCACGGCCACCAGCGCCGTCAACACGGTCACGGCCACGCCCAGGAGGCTCATGTGGCCGCCCGTGACGTCGAAGTCGAGGTGCACACCGTCGTCAACATCGAGCACGTCACCCTAACCACCACCGTCTACGGCCAGCCCACTGAGGCTGCCGAGGCCACCACCAGCACCACTGCCGAGGCAGCAGCCACCACCGACGCCGGAGCCTTCTTGGAAATCGACTTGGACGAGGATCTCGCCATCAGCGCCAGCCTGGGTCTTTCCCTCTCCCTGGGCCTGGGCCTGGGCGATGACCACACCAGCACCACCACCCACACCAGCACTTCCACCAACACCAAGACCCACACCGCCGCCTCCCAGACAGCTGCTAGCACCACCGCTGCCGCCACCAGCACCGGCAGCTCAGCCAGCGAGGCCTGGACCGCGACTCCCACCAATGGAGTCTACTCGACCGCCGGATTCGGCGAGCGCACCAACAGCAGCAGCAGCGGCGTCACCTACAGCGGCAACGTGGGCAACCCCTGGGGCAGCAACATCCAGGAGGTGAGCGCCAGCGACGCCTGGCAATACAAGTACGTCATCCGCATGGAGGGCAGCAACACCAAGGACTGGTTCGTCAGCTTCTGGAACAAGATCGGACCGGATGGAAAGATGGACGGATGGTACGGCCACTCCGCGTTGAACTTCACCCTCGCCGCGGGCGAGACCAAGTACGTTGCCTTCGACGAGAACAGCCAGGGTGGATGGGGTGCCGCCGAGGGCGACAGTCTCCCTACTGACGACTATGGCGGTTACTCCTGCACATGGGGTGAGTTCGACTTTGGCGATACCGATAACAGCGGCTGGTCTGGTTGGGATGTGTCTGCTATTCAGGCTCAGAATGCCGACCAGACGGTCCAGGGTATGCGTATTTGCCAGTACTCGGATAAGCAGTGCTCGTATATCACGACTGATGCCGAGACGGTGGTGAATGCGTACACTGCCTCTGAGGCGTCGGTGGATGGTATTGGTGGAACTGTGTCGTCGGGTGCGGTGCGCTTGACGGTTGAGGTGGATTATAGCTAGATGTTTGATTTAGTTGTCGATGTGGATGTGGATGTAGATACCTCTTGACTTTCTTGTCTGTTTGTTTTGTTTATGTTGATGCTGTTGTATATACACCGGATCGTGGATTCGTGGAAATATACATAGTTTTACCGATTAACTATATATGGTATCATTATTGAGTGTTGAGTACGGGTAGTCAAGTTGAGTAGAGTGTTAGAACAGTCGAGAGATCGCGGGTGTTATTAGTCTAAATTGCGTTGTGATTTCGATCATCGGGATGTCTCACATTGAAACCGGGGATTGGGGACGCTGATCCGATCGCGGTGGAGTGGAGCAACGGTCTACTAGAGATCCTGTCTGGATGCGAGGAGAGAACTGTTTGCTGATCGAGGATCGGCCGGCGGTGAAACTGCTGCAGGCGATGCTCGGAAGGCTCGGATCGCTGCCGCTGTGCCGCAGGATTCATGACTGCAGGTTGGCGTTCACAGGTTAACGCCTCTCGGGGGAATTATCGTTATAGAGCCAGTTGATGTATTTATTGACGTGGTCGTACTATGTAGTATTTGGTGGGTAGTGGTACTAAATTATACATACTAGTGAGCACTGTACCGCCAGTGCTGTGGAACTAAACGGCTGGTCGCAATATATACCTACCTACCACTGACATTCACCCCATAGGCATTTTAGTACACCATCATGATCATGGTAGAGATTAAAAAGGAATTGGTTCATATGACAAATCCATACTAAACTAAAACTGAAATAGAACCCTTAAAGTAGTACATACACAAGCCAAGCCTTTCTTATTTCGTGAATGAGAGTGTTGGGCTGTCGCTTCATGATCGTTGTCATTCATCGATGCCCTTGCTAAACACAAGGCTGGCTTATTTAATGATCTTAGTAGGTCTCCTTCAACAACTGGTCCCATAGCTCAGTTGGTTAGAGCGTGACGCTAATAACGTCAAAGTCGAGGGTTCGAGCCCCTCTGGGACCATCTTTTTTGTCTCTTTGGTTTTTTTACCTATTGTTTTCCCGCCCCACAGAGATAAGAAGCGCGCACCTACTCAGACCACCAACTAGCCTTGAAAATGCTAGAACCAGGATGTACACGTCTACGCAAGTCTGGATAACGATCGGTTGGACAACATAATCCCGATGCATTTCCATCGGGGCATTCATCATAGTGAGACTGTTACTGTACAACGAATGACATGTTTGGGAGCACAGCAGTCTCATCGATCAATCACATCAAAACCTTCCACCATCCCCTTGTCTACCAGCACTTCACCATCCTTGAAAGATCATTACTCACAGAGCGTAGACTGCATTTTCAAGTCTGCTCAAGTCGAACCACATAGACAATAGTCTCGTGGCCTCGAGGCCGTTCCAGGCCAGCTGATCATATAAAGGCCCTGCTGCTCGGTACGGGAGCCCGTCTACGTGGGAGCTGCCCCTGCCACACAGGGTCGGCGGAAAATAGCGATCATAGCTCAAGTGCCGCCGTCCTGAGTGGCAAGAGGAGCTTCCTCGTAGCAGGGGTCCGGTACCGATGCAGACGGGCCTTTGTACGCCCTACTGGTAAGCAACTAGCTTCCAGATCACGTCACTTTGCATAGGTAGTTCACGCAAAGTCATGGAGCTCAAGCAGGCCAGTCAAGGCCCAAGGTAGCCAGGACTGGCAGCACGGAGTCGACCGAGCCAGTGTCCATATAGACAGCTCCGATGAGAGCCTCGACAGTGTTGGCCATGACTTTGTCGGACACCATTCCTGCCTGGGATGGATTGACAATGACTACGTTATCCAACCCCATCTTACGCCCAATGAGTGCAAGGTTGGCGTTGCTGGCTTTGGTTTGAAGGATGTTGCTGGTGAATTCTGATGTAGAGGGTGAGCATGCTTACCCCAAGCAAAGGCGGAAGGAGAGGTTTACCTCGGCTTCTTTTGGCCTCGTATCCGTCCAGGGTAAGTGCCAGTTTGAGCACGGCATCTCCAACAAGGGCAAGCTCCTTGTGGCCATCCGTGCGGGTTGTCAGCCCGGGCAGGGCAACCCCAGGAGTGACTAGCGCTTCCATTCCGATGGTCGGGTTATCGAAGGTGTGCCCGATCATGAGTTGGGCTGTTTGGACTTTTTCCGTAAGAGAAGAAAAGGAAGGCATAGTGCCGTAGTAGAGTTGCTTGGTGTGGTTTCAACGAGTATGAGAGCGTTCAACGCTAGTGTATGAGAAAGGAAGTTTGTAGGAGAGGAGGACGGGTTTGTAAGGGATGGGTGAGTGAGGAGGAACAATCGAATGCGAGGAGGGATGGCCCTTTTAACCCCTTCCCTGGGGTTGGGGAGGGGCTTATCAGGTGATGTTGCTGCATGTGCTGCGCCAACTATCTAGCCTTGCATTCGTTGATCAGCTTGCCTTGCGTATCCTTGACCTTTCGATACTAACGGATCAGCTATCATCCACAGGATACAGTATATACTTCTCTTATCTCTCGGCCGCTTAACCTGTCAACACATCAACTATTTATTTACACTACAAGAGTACTCTAGGCTGGACTTCATGCTCATAATATGAGACTTATCTTGAATCGTTGTTCTAAGCTGGAAACTGTACCCCCGCAAGTCAAGTGTCTCAGCCTCGCGGGTCACCCCATCGATCCCGCAAAGGCTGAATTGAGGTTGCGCCTAGCAGCACCCCCACCCGAATAGTCTGTCTTGGAGCATGGATCCTGGCCCAGTCAAACCATGGATCAACAACACTGTGAACGGCTGTGCACTAGCTATTGGCGGCTAGAGCAAGTGACAATAAATTACGACTGTAGCCCCCAGATTGCATCAGCTGGGGATTCACTTGTTGGAAAGTATAGCGAACATCTCAGCTGTCCTTTGATTTTGGCTCAATATTTGGAAGCAGTTGGCGGGGTTGAACTTGTTGCTGCTGCTGCTATGTGACAAGGAGAGCTCACCTGAATTCATGGGAATCGCAAGGCTTTCTCTACGCCCATGGTGTTATCGCCTACCAGGCAGCCTTGCTAGTCCTAGCACGAAAGGGTCAGTGCACCACAACACCTGTGGCTTTCGGGGACAGAGCATTGTTGAGTATAACCCCGCAAGCATACCCTTGCATAAAACTCACCAATAGCATAAGCTGCCTTGATACAGAGTATACTGGGCGCTTTTCTGATGGAGCAACATCATGCGCCACGCCAGCTCCTCCTAGTTCATCTGCTCAGCTAATTATGCAGGGCTGCCTGAGCGACTCATTGAGGTTGTCTCAAGGGCATCAAAGTAAAAGCTGAGCTCGGAGGCTTTTAGCAGCAGCGAAGATAATTACTGTGTATTAATATGAGGTCAGTGACTTTCATTTAGGCATAGGGACGCCATAATTGAAGCGGTAACTAGCAGGAGTGAGAAAGAGGAGTATATGGAGAGGAAACTGGTCACAAGAGTTGAGGAATAACTAGAATAAGAGGACAGTGATATGCTTTTTCCCAATAACCACTGCGCCGCTACCCACCCAAAACATGTGCACACTGACCTACAAAATCAACTAGCGCAGATACGGACTAGCGCAGATACGGAAATGCCAGATACCGAACACCCCACTTCTAACAAAGGTTGAACAATATGACAGTAGACCAGACGTTAAGTAGAGGGCACGTAGAAACAGCAACCACCCTCTCAAAGGGCTCAATTCAAATCCTCATTATTCAATCAAGGATGGCCACCCCCTTGATCTACTCCTTGACTGCATCTTGATTTGCGGATAGCGATGAAGAGATGAGCCTACGGAAAAGCCCGCGTTTTGGTTTCGGAGATTGCTCGTTGCATTGGAGTGTCGAAGCGTCGGAAAATGTACTCTCCGAGTCGCCCTTTGGTTGGTTTTTCGCCTCATCTTTAGCAAGTTCGTCGATGAATGTGGGCATGTCACGCGTGCCAGAAGGGTTCATGCGCATGGTCGGAGCTCGAGATGTAGGAGACATGGTGACTGGATAATGTGGTTTGGATGACGACTATAAGATCAAGTTCCCCTTCGTACTAGCTGGAGAATGAGATCGTAGGAGATATGGGAGGCGTAGTGATGAAGCAATACAGGACACAAAGAACAATTGCACGAGATAAAGTAGTTTTATATTCTGAATGTGGATGATTCAAATTCAAGTTCCTCTTTGTACGAGGTGGAGAGTGAGGTTTTAGTAGGAGTCTGAGAAGCTTGTAATGAAGCAATGCTGGATGAAAAGGACAGTTACCCGAGAGGAAGTGACCTATATATACTCTGTATGTGGCTGATATACTAAAGTGAGGTATAGAATGCTTCAAGGCAACAATATTGGCCTTCCTAAGGCAGTGACATTCCCGTAGACAAGCATGTGATGGGGTAGACAGCTAAAATCTCACGGGCTTGGCGGCAACACAAGTGCCCAATTTTCCGTTCTAGAATGCCATGACGCTGAGGGCTGTGATGTTCAGCCTCACGGAACAAAAACATCTTAGCAACCTCTTGTTCATGCCTTCGGCGCAGGTTTCCAGAGAATGGGAAGAGCGGGTTTCAGACTTTGCCGTATATCGAGAGAGTACCCCCATGTTATAGCTAAGAGCTATTAACCACATAATATGTAGGTCCTAACATCTACGTTTATCCTACATAGGAAAGCAGCATGAGTATCTCGCATTGAAGTCTCTACCCCAAATTCTGTTCTGGAGCTTGGTCAGTGGTCTAGACACCTGGATATTTGTGAATTGAATGACGACATAGACACTTTAGCCGACAGACTATATCCTAGACGTGAGTCAGGGGGCTCATTGTTAATTTAATCTAATGCATGATGTAGTCTACTAGTGCCTAGGTCACAGCCAGTAAGCGATATCATTGGCTATAGCTGACCGCAGGCTTCGAATGCCTTCAAAACGCCGACAACAGTATACAACAACCGCACATTGCAAGTAAGGTGTATTTCACATAATATATAGATTATGAAAGTACTTTTATTCAATGCCTTAATTGTCTAAACTTCGACATGAAACCATATTTCAGTATTCGAGTCAAACGCCAAGTAAGGCCTTGCCTACGAGACACAGGTAACAATGTGTTAGATGCATTGCGTCATACCTAAGTTGCATAAAGTGAAAAAGCTGAAACAATCATAACGTGACTCTCAGAACAGCTTTTCAATGCCAGAATCTATTCTATGCATGATTTGGCAGCCTAAGTGGCTGTGGAAGAATAATGCACGCAGCGGCTAATCAACGTCCAAGATTTACTAAAACGGCTTTAGCTCGCGCTACCTTATCTTTCCAATCAACAACCACTCATCTTGTGGCATTTTAGACGGCATGGCCAATGGGACACATCGGATTTCTTCTCATAGTCACATGGCCAACGACGTGGCAACTAGTTACTTACCGTGACTCACAACAGACGTGTTTGCCTGATTGACGTGAGTAAGCTGCTGGGAGCTAGATTGAGGTGTCCAGGGGCATTCCAGACTTTGCCTGCATTTGTTTTCGACCGGACAATCGCACCTCTTCTAACTCAGCACTCCCTGTACGCAGTGTACCGCCAATTTAATAGCTCTTTCAGAGTCGAAAGTAAAAAAGGGTTATTGCCATGATTCGCAGCGAAAAATAAATCCAGTCTCTCGGCTACTTTGACCTTAATTTATCCGTTCTCATTGGTCGAACAACATTTTTTTGCGTACTATTTCTGGAGAACGGAACTTACTCTGGTATATTCACCCACCAATAGAAGGGATTACGACATGAACTTGGCATTCGAGCTTAGCACTCGGAGATATCCGAGCTGTTCGGTGTTAAAGGGTCCGGTGGCGCAATAGTTTTAAGTCTGGACCGGTTTCCTGGATGCGAGTAAATGTCCCCGCCAATCAGACCCACCGGGTACCTGATCCCAATATCTAAAAGGTAAAAGGTGCCGATCAGATTCGAGAGTTCCTTGATGGCCATGCGCTAATGTCGATTTAATCTCCGCGATACGAGTGGCAAAGTGGTGTTATGTGGTTGAGATTTTCAACTAGCGTGGATCTTGAGTGGGGAGGTACTGACTCGAGATGTAGAGAGGGATTGGGTCTGCTGTCTACGCAGTCTGCTGAAGGCATGTTGACTTATCTCTACTTAGGACAATTAAAAATGCATCGAGCAGCGGATGTAATATTATAAGCGGTAAAGTATGACTAGTGTTTCTCTATGGTATAATGACAACCTTCTACATTTCCTATAACGTTACCCCTGTATGCCCACAACACGACCACAATTTCCGTTGGACATCTGGATGGTAGCCGAAGTGTCATGAATAGACGCCTTGGCGTAAACAGAAGACTGTGAGCAGGTTGTTGTGTGGATTAGATAGCAGTATCTGATGGAGGAAGAAACCGCGTTGTAGTAGGACATGGCGCAGGTGGAGCTCTCCATGCAGCTGACACAGCAATCATATGCAGAGCTGGTGTCGCCAACAGTCAAGCTTTCACCGGGAACGTTGGTGAAGGCGATCAGGTACATGTATTGGCCCGCAAAAGAGCCAAATTCAGAGGAGAGAGGGTCGCCAGCAATATTGCTAGACCCGCACGCCTCGTAGAAGGTGGTGGTAGCCACGGCGGCCACAGCGCTGGTAGTCGACGTCACGGTGGTTGTTTCGGCAGCCGCGGATGTGGTTTCAGTGATGGTGGACGTGGTACTGTAGCTCAGCGTGGTTGAGACATCGGAAGGGATCACGACTGAAGTACTGGTGATAGTGATTGTCATAGTCACGGTGGATGTAGGCGTGACTGCGGTAGTAGTCGCGGGAGATTGGGTCACTGTGGAGACGGTGGTGGTCTTGACAATAATCTTCTGGTGGCACTCGACCTCTTGAGAATATTGATAGTCGTCCAGCCAGGAGGAACAATCGTCCTGCTCGATCAAGGACCGCTTGGCAGCAGTAGCTGTAGGCAGTGTTTCCACAATGGGAGAAAAACCCGAAGAGCTGGCAATTGTGGACGTGCTCGCGCTCGTGGTGGAGATGGTGACAGATATAATGGCAGTGACAGCAGCAGGAGTGATAGTCACCGTTGCAGTGTCATATTCAGTTGAGGTTGTCGAGAAAGTATCAGTGACCGTGTCAGCTGTGGAAATGGTCGTAGCCGTCTCATAGTCGGTGACGGTCACAGTCGAGGCGTCAGGGGTCACAATGACGGTGTCTTGTGTCGTCGAAAAGACAACAACCGGTGTCGGGTCATGGATGGTGCGCGTAATGGTAGTGGTAGGAACAAGTGCCAATGACTTAGTTCCCAGCTGCGTGCGGCAGGACACCGAAGGCACATAGGCCTGACTGCTGGCCACAGGCGAGCTGGCCGCGGGGGTGATGGCTGCGACCCGACCAAGCAGAAAGCCCGCGGCGACAATGAAGCCCTGGATTGACATTTTCACAGGTTGGCAAAATATGAGGTTAATATGTAAGGCAATCACTCAAAACCCTCGGTAGGTTCGGAGTGTCCTCGCAATAAGTACTCCGTCCCTGAATTCCGGTGGGATTCGGTGTCGGCTATTTTCGCCGTCGTTGATAGACCCGCGATCCAGTGGGCGTCGATAGTCCAGCTGAATACGAAGGCTGAGACAGGAACCAGAAAATAGCTCCGTTGCGTGTGTATTCCTTCTTTGTATTCTCTTTGCCGAATCTCCGACCGAAAGGGAATCCTTGAGTGATCTATATACAGTGACCCGCCTCTTGCAAGAGAGAATCAGGGCTCGGTTTCTCACCCCCTCTTTTGAAAGTCGTTTCTCATTGGAATTCAACCACAAGTCATTCATTTATGTTTTATGCTACCTGATTACTTCTGATCAACTAATTCTACTTTCCTTAATATTCTTTATTCGATACTCTTGAGCTGAGTCGATCGCTGTCAGAATGGGTCACCTGCTGATGCGAGGATGGATCCTCGCCTCGTTATTGATGCAAACCAGCATCGCCATGACAGTCGTTGTTGAGCCAGCAGCTGCGACTTCTACCACTACTTCCTCTGCTGTCGCACATACGCATCATCACTGGTCCTATAGCTCAAGGTCCTTGCCCAGTCGCAGGCCATGCACACCCAGTTATTCGTCGTCTGTTCCTTCTTCGAAGGCAGCAACTCCTACTCCATCAATCATCGTGGTACCCTCGTCGAGTGCAGTCCCATCACCCTCTACCTCGCCTGTAACGGAATCGCCAACTCCCAGTTCAAGACCGGTACCCAGTCGTTCAGCAGCTCCTCGCCCGCATTGGAGCTATGTATCCCGGCCTTTACCTCAGCGAAGCCAGTGTTCGGCTTCGTCCCGAGCATTTCCGAGCTCTTCACTCCCTGTCCCCAGACTGTCTGGAAGCACATTCAGCGGTGTTCCCGCGCCAACCACTGTGGGGACCGCATTTCTTCAGTCGAACATTTTCACATCCTCAGCTGCAACATTCACCGAGTCTTCCACACTGCAGTTCACTACGTCGGCAGTCCTCTCTACTCGCACAGCCACAATTACTGCATGTCCATCTACAGTCCCAGATTGTCCTCCACGCTCGAGAACCACCCTTGTCACCACAGAGACCATTGTGGTGTCCACCACGATATGCCCAGTCACCGAGACTGCTGGTCCGACTCGGACGGATTCTGCCTCGCCGACAGCAACCGACACTGCTGTCAACAATGGTCATGGCAGCGGTGGAGCGGAGCTTACAACTTCCACGGTTTTCAGCACTCGCACTGCTACCATAACTGCGTGCCCTTCCTTGGTAACAAATTGCCCGCTCAGGTCGAAAACGACCTATGTGACCACCGAGACCTTGGTAGTCTCAACCACTGTTTGCCCCGTAGCCGACATCACTGGTAGCAGCGGCGCTGTAATTACTACCCAGTCTGCATCTCATCCTTCGGCTAGCGTAGCTGTTGGTGACAATTGGGGCAGCATGGGTGGTTCTGACATTACTACTTCTACGATCTTGAGCACCCGTGTGATCACTGTTACTGCATGTCCCTCTTCCGTGACCAACTGTCCCATGAGGTCAAAGACGACTTATGCAAGCACTGAGACACTGGTTGTCGCGACGACTGTGTACCCAGTCCCGAAGGTCACTAATACCAAAGCAAAGGCTCCTCTTCCATCTGTCACAAGAGCATCGGAAGAGGGACCATCACTCACCACCTCCACCATCCTGAGCACCCGCATTGCCACAGTTGCCAGCTGCACTGGGGATGACTGTCGCAGCTCATCGTCTGACTCTTATGTCACGACTGAGACCCTCGTTGTAGGAACGACTGTTTACACAGTATATCCAGGATATGCATCCTTCCCAACCAAAGGTGTTGATGCTATGGCTGCTCCTACGGCCGCTGTCACGCTCCTCCAGACTGCCAACTCAGCGGGTAGCTCCCCCAAGGTTGTTTCATCTGGATCGCAGCCCATCTCTGCAGGTGAGACTAGCACTCAGGGTACAGGCTCAAGCGCAGGCTCAAGTGCAGGCTCAAGTGCAGGCTCAAATGCGGAGCCAAGTGAGGGATCGGATGCCGGCTCTGCTGCAGACTCCAGCGCCGTATCAGGTGCCAGCTCGGGCGCAGCCGCAGACACAACCTACACCACCACGATTATCGTCGAATCATGCTCCAATGAGGGAACCTGCACCGAGTATGGCAGTACCATCACAATGGCCCGGACCTCCAACCTTGCTCAGCCCACTGTGCCTCCCTCCCCGTATTCGTACACTTCGTACTCGGGCTCAGGATTGGGTTGGAACCACAGTACTCCTGTCTCTTCAGCACATGTCTGGCCTCAGAGCAGTCAACAAGCTGGCATGAGCACGGCTGTGATTACTAGCACAAGAAGCGCAAGTGCCGTTAATGCATTGTACACTGGGTCTGCTTCTGCAGGTTCCCGGTGGTCGATGCTGCAGGTGGTCGGAACGGTGGTAGCAATTCTGACGGCTGTTCTTGTCTAGTTACGTGTGGGGTGATAGTATGACTCTGAAATGAATGTTGTATGTCGTCTGGTGGCACTGTATACTATCGTGTTATGTTCAATTGAAGGTCTTCCCGGTTTATTTGACTTTTGTGGTAGGAAACTTGAGGCCACACTGTATTGATTAGTGGACAGCCACATAGGCCAGGGCACAACTATACTGCGACCAACTGCAAAGACGCTCTTCTCCTACCTCGATAAAAAACCTATTATTTGCGTTGTGTTCAGAAGGCTTATTACTTGAGTATCCTTCTCACCAAAACCTCTTATTGTGCTCACTGAAAAACCCAAACGACATCCATAGCATGTTTTTCATGATATAGTAACAGAAGTATGTCTCCGTACTAGGATATAAAGGCCAAGTACCCTAGAGTACAGAGCATAACCGACACTGCACTTTAGACCAAGCACACAACAGGGCGTGATTTATTTACCCTGAAACAAGTAGACCAAAATCGCCAAGCAAAGAACGAAGAACATAGATGTATGCATTCCTACCTTGGGCTTATTCTTCTTCCACCCTGGCCCGTCCTTTTCTGGAAGCGGTAGAAAATTGATCGTTGGACTTCCCCGAATAGTCCCGGTTCCTAGGACTGCTGGAACATCCGCCAGAAAGGGAAGGACATATCGCCCAAGCAACCTATTCAGGAAGCCATCTCGTGCCTGAAAGCGAACCATATATCGTGAAGCAGTATAGACTCTCTTCACCCGACCGTAGCGGGTGGAGTAGTATTCTTGAAGAAGGGTCTGCACTTCCGAATCGGGAAGTCTCTGCCGTCTGGCCTTTAGCAGCGCCCCGTGAAGAAGGTTCGTCAGGACTGCCGCATCTTCTATCGCTAAGTTGGCTCCTTGTCCAATGTTGGGTGTCATCTGTAGCGCCAAAATGAGTACAAATAGCATGGTTGTATAAGGGGGTACCTCGCTGACACATACCTTATGAACACTGTCGCCAATGCAAACAATACGGCCGTGGAACCAGGTACGAAAGACGTTCTCCTCTAACGCCGTCATGGAGGCAACTATTCGAGTAGTCCACACCTGGCCGAAGGTAAGATTTTTCGTGAGGTGGTGATCAGATAGCTTCTCACACAATTGGTTCATGTACTGGTCTCCGAATCGGGGCCTGTCAGGATATGTGTACTTTTGATCAAGCTTTTTTACGACGAACCAAAAAGCACGTTTATTTCTCCCAATAAAGACAATAAGGGTGAGATTATCATGAAAGGCATTGATTTGATCTCCAACCTCCAGAGTTGGTACGCAGGACGAAATGCCGAATATGCAGCAATACTCAGTTGTCGTGCCTGAATCCAAGATGAGTCAAATTTCAACTGATTGAAGAGGAGAAGCCTACTATTTCTCTCGCTCTTCGTGACCAATCCCGGCTGTATTGCGTCTGCTATCCTCCACATCTCCGAGCGTACTTTGCTATGGACACCATCGGCCCCAACCACCAAATCACCCGTGTATGTCGCACCGGCTTCGGTTATCACTTTAACACGACTTCCTGAGGGACAGATTTCGGTAACACGTTGACTGGTAAGGATCTTAGATTGGTCCGGATACCGGGTATGCAAGACCTCAAGTAGCTTCTGGCGATCGAAGAACGCGATAGGGTAGCCGAATCTGTTGAAAGTAGCAGATCAGATTGTGCCATTCCAAAAATAAGTAGAATAGAAGCCCCACTGCTCGTGAAGATGCCTCGGGAATGTGCTGGAGAACGAGAATTCATCTGGATATGTAATGTGTGCTGTATCAAGAGGTTCGATGAATTGCTCAATGTGCTCGTAAAGTGATAATTGATTCAAGATTCTACCACCATTAGGAAGAATCCCAATTGAGGCACCTATTTGCGGCGACAGGTCACTGCTTTTCTCAAGTACGATGTGGTCTATGTTCACTCGTCGGAGGCAATGAGCTAGCGTGAGACCAGCAATTCCGCCTCCCACTATTATGACCGTAAACTGGGAAGCGCTCATGTCTGCCTGGACCAGATAATACGGGAAGTACAATATAGATGCTGGGAATGTAGTGCACCTGGTTTGCTTCAAATGTGGGGATGTGAGTTAACGTTGTGCTGAGGTGCATGGATCATTAGAGGAAACATAAAGGGGCATGGTAGGGCGTCAGGACAACGGATTGGAAGAACCAGTATAATGTTATCCGCAATTCTCTCGGCTTAGGCTTAAGTACTTTATAGTTATAAAAGTTATATTAAGCTATCTCTAGCCATAAGAGCAAGTTCTACACTCATCGACTAGTTCGGTCCACATTTTTATCACCAATCAAACGTGCTTGGACTCGGGAGCATACTGGTTAATGTACCTGCAGGTCGCAGTATAGTGAGGTAGATGTAAAATCCATCAACAAGTCTATTTGCTATAAGTCTAAGTCAAAAACATTTTGTTTTGCATGGTGATACCCAACTTCGGTGATCTGATCCCTAATGTTCCTTGCAAATAAAATTCGGTATATGAAAATATAACCAACCAACAAGCCCAAGATATCATATTTGTTTGGATTAATCGGAGTTAAAGCAAACCAGACCAGCAGAGCCAGTTGGGTCTCTCTTACTGACGTTGTTAGGAATGATTGTGGCACTTGCCACATACAGATTGGTAGCAAGGGTGGAGTGTCGGAGTTTTGTCCCCCCGCGGCAGATTGCCTCGTTTTATCAAGCCCTCACTGAGCCGAACGCTGTGGTACCTAATAACAGCACCTCTGTTACGCCAAGAAATTAAAAGCCTGTAGTGGGACACTCATAGGGCTAAGTTATCTAATGAAGAGAAATGATCATCTCACATGCGGCAGGTACTCTCGTAACGCTGTGCATTGTGATCATTCATACTGAGCACTTTTTGCCATGACTATAATTCACTTAAAAGGTCCTTGGATATGTGCGCCGACGGATTGGAAATCTGGCGACATACTGCTGGCCATGGACGGCTAACATATTTGCCGCATTTTATGATATGGAGTTTGCCAGCGCCGTATGACGAGACCTGCATCGAAGTCATCGGTTCTAGAACCATCCTGTCACCTGCAATTTTCCACAAAATCAATGAGGTTTCATCTGGCGCAAATGATAAGCCAGGACGTTAGTTTGGAATCTGCGGTATGTTCTGCGCAATCCCTTGGAAAATCCATGTGTTCGTATCAGAAAACTCTTAAACTCTACATAGAGAGTACAAATATTCCACAGATAGATGCGATAATTTAACGATGATAGTAATGGTTCTTTATTCGATTCTTGATAGCGAATTGGCTTTTTGTGGATTTAGATTGCGCGTTCATCTACCCATGTTCAAATTGTAGCGCCAAATATACTTACCCAGGTCAGTAAATGCGTATGCAGCATTAATAGTTATGGGCCAAATTGTTGGGGCCGCATATAAAGGTGGGGCAGTAGTCAAAAGTTATATCTTCACTGACTGACTCAGGACATGTAATGCAGCCGCCAAAGCGCAGCAACTTTCATGATAAGTTGATGTGACCAGCCAATTTGATACCTTTCGCATACTTAAGCCTGTACGGAGTTGCAGATTTGTTTGTTAAAGCATATATTATGCGACGAAGGACTCCTTGAATCCTTAGCGAGCTAACAGCCAAGTTACGCTCGAGAGATAACATCATTCATATATCTGCCCTGTACGTCCTGTAGCTATTCCGGTTACAAGACCAGGTCTTCATCATCTAGTCGAATGACTTATGTGGAGCCTTTCTCATTTCTTAACACGGCTATCACCATGGAGCCTCTCCAGCATCATCTTCCGCAAACTTCGCTGGCTTTTCTCGCCTTACTGGCCGTCCCGATAACGGCGCTGGTATGGGATCGCATATTGAACCCACTTCCAACAACAAAGCGGGCCTGGCTTGTTGGCAAGAAGCAACCATCTCGGATCACTTCACTGGAGTGCCCATACAGCTACATCCGCCAGATATACGGTAAACACCACTGGGCCCCATTTGTCGACAAGCTGGCGCCCAGCCTCAAGTTGGAGGACCCGCCGAAATACCAGCTGATCCTTGAGATTATGGACGGCATCCATCTTTGTTTGATACTAGTTGATGATGTAAGTGCAGTACCCCACTGCACAGATGGACTAGAGAGCTAATAACCTCATAAGATCTCGGACGGGAGTAACTTTCGCAAGGGACATCCCGCCGCGCACAAGATATACGGCCCTTCAGAGACTGCGAACCGTGCCTACTATCGCGTGACACAACTTTTAAACCGGACCGTCCACGAATTTCCTCGTCTTGCGCCCTTTCTGATGCAGTGCCTGGAGGAGATCCTGGAAGGCCAAGATATGTCCCTTGTATGGCGAAGGGATGGCCTTGCCAGCTTTCCAGTGGCTCCAAAGGAACGGGATGCAGCATATCGGCAAATGGCGTCGCTGAAGACGGGTGCATTGTTTCGTTTGCTCGGTCAGCTGGTACTAGAGAATAAGTCCATGGATGCTACCATGACTACGGTGGCGTACGTGCAAAGACATCCGAGCATTGGGGATTATGGCTGATTGACGTCTACACAGGTGGTGCTCACAGCTGCAGAATGACTGCAAGAACGTTTATTCATCCGATTATGCGAAAGCCAAAGGTGCACTGGCAGAAGACCTGCGCAACGGCGAACTTTCCTTCCCCATAGTGGTGGCGTTGGATGCTCCCGAGGGTCAACTGGTAGCGCGCGCCTTGGAATACGGCTCACCCTATAATATCCGTAATGCTCTACGAGTAATCCAGAGAGAAGATGTGCGTAGCGCCTGCTTGTGGGATTTGAAGAAATCAAGTGCCTCCGTGCAGGATTGGCTGGAAGTTTGGGGTCGGAAGGAGAAAATGGATGTCAAGAGTGTGAAGCCGTAAGCGGGAATCTAGATAGGCGAATACTTTGCTTAGTGATGGAAACTGATGCAATACTCCTTATTTGAGAGAATTTAATCTCTCTATCCTATAGAATTCTCATTACTGACTGCGATAAGCTTTGCACTGAGGCACAGGGATAAGGTCTGTACGACAGTGTAAGATGGTACTGTATAACTACGCCGCATCTTGGATTAGCAGCGCTTTCACGATAGGGGTTCTGCTAGTTTGCCGATAAGCTGGTCACAATGACCATTCTCGAGTTATAAGGAGAATTGGCTAGGAAGCTGAACGGAGAAACTTTATCGAACCAATCTCTATGACTCGGGCGACCTAAGCGACCTGGTCTTGTTTGAAACCAACGCATAGCATCCCGGATGTAGAAGAGTCCTTGGCAAACACAAGGTTAACACGCGGACATGGAGCAACTCACCAGTACCAGTAGCAAGGCTATTTGATGAATGTTCTCTGAGATTGCTTGCTGACTAGACGTGCTTCCAAGAGCTTGTCGACGTCACTAATTTGCTGATGACAAGTGCCCAGTAAAGCTACGCCAAGTGACAGCAGAACATGTAGCAAAAGCCAAAACAGTTCTATAAGGTGAGACTGATAGAAGACGTACTCTTATATACCTGAGAGATATCAATGCTTCTCCCTCGAAAGCACACGTTCAGTTCCTTCTTAGTAGCCTTCTTCTCCATCAACACTCGAACCGTACAGCGCTCTTGACCTACAAGAGACGAAAAAATGCTCGGATTTCCAATGTTTAGCCCAGAGACACCTGACGCCTGGAAGATGAATACCCCTTACTTTCCTTTTGTTTCCTCGGGTGTCTTTTCTGCATCGATACCATCATCACCCACCAATATAGAAGCTGCGAGTACTTCACAGTCTGAAACAACCTTCTTGGACAAGGAAAAGGTCTGAAGCTTCCTGTCCATGGTCAGTCTTTGTCTGATGTGAGATAACAGATTGTTCGAGGACCACTTGACTACCTTCTAAAATCACCTGGGAAGGATATTCGTCGCAAATTCATCCACGCATTCAACGAGTGGCTGCGCATCCCAGAAGAGAAATTGAATATCATTACAGAGATTGTTGGATTGCTCCACACAGCTTCCCTACTGTATGTTCTTTTCATTTCCCACATGATCGAAGCTCTTAATGTCTCGGAAACTAGCTGATTTTTAACAGAATCGATGACATCCAGGACAATTCCAAGCTTCGACGCGGCCTCCCAGTGGCCCACAGCATCTTCGGTATTGCTCAGACCATCAACTCTGCTAATTATGCGTACTTTTTGGCGCAGGAGCGGCTCCGAGAACTGAATCATCCCGAAGCGTACGAAATATACACCGAAGAACTGCTCCGTCTGCACCGTGGTCAAGGTATGGACTTGTACTGGCGGGACTGTCTGACCTGTCCCACGGAGGAGGACTATATCGAGATGATCGCCAATAAGACGGGTGGCCTTTTCCGACTGGCGATCAAGCTTATGCAGTTGGAAAGTGAAACAAAAAGGCAAGTGTTACATATCTGTCACAATACTGTAAAGCTCCTTGTCACACAGCAGACTGACTTTATGCAGCGATGTCATCGAGCTAGCAGACTTGTTGGGGGTGATCTTTCAGATTCGAGATGATTACCAAAATTTGCAGAGCGGACTATACACGAAGAACAAGGGATTCTGTGAGGATTTGACGGAAGGCAAATTTTCCTTCTTGATCATCCACAGTATCCACAGTAATCCGAATAATCATCATCTGCTGAATATATTGCGGCAACGGAGCGAAGACGATTCGGTGAAGAAGTATGCTGTGGAGTATATCGACTCGACAGGGAGTTTCGAATATTGTCGGGAACGACTCGCTTCCTTGTTGGAAGAGGCAGATCATATGGTGAAAGAGTTGGAAAGCCAGGTTGGACATTCAAAGGGAATTTACGAGATCTTGAGGTTTTTGTCGTAATTGATAGGCGTGGAGGGCATGGGATGCGTTATGGAGTATCTGGCTGAGAGAAATGAGAAAGACTTGTTGCTGTCATATATCTAGAAATAAAGTACGCTTAATACTCACGCTTCTTACACCGTCAATTGGCGATCTTCTACGTATAGCTGCTAGGTTACATTTACACGGTCTACACACACTAATTACTGGGCAATATCCCTATCCACAGGCGCAAAAAAGAATAGGCATCTCGAGCGACATCAAGTCATAGGGACCGAAGCGTGATAGGGTAGTTTCATATCACCAAAAAAGGACCTGGGCCATTACAAGCCTAGGGGCTCACTACATACTGTATGCACATCTTACAGGGATAGCACCGTTCAGGATGGAGTGCTAATGCCCCTGCCGATCTTGGACTGTAGCACAGGAGACGAGACTAAACAGGTCAATCGGCCATGTCCCACATACGAGTAGTATATTCTATGCTGAAATCCATATCGACACCCAGAGATACTCACACTTGACTCAATACAAAGCAGTGACAAATTACAGAGTCTCCAAGCCTCGCCGCATTCTATCAAACATGCGGTATACAACAAGGGCTTTTTTCATGTTTTTATGTTTGTTCTAGCTATCTACAAATTCAATCTATTGAACAAGGTCTCTTTCCAGCCCGATGATCTCATCACAAGAGCTCAAACAGGAAATGCTCGTAATCTGACATGGATGGCCAAATTACTTCCTTTCTATTCATCGTTTGCTACCTCACGGTTGGCCGACTTCGGAAACTCCAGCCGATATTGGAATTCTCTGTTCGACGCCAAACACAGCACGTGCGTCGCTGTGTATCTGTAGTCTCGTGTTTCTGTCACATAGTTTCACTTTTTTTCAAATTATGTCTTACATATCAGGAGTGGTGCCACAAACACACCTCACTTGGGCTGATATTGTAGGTGGAGGAGGAACTGGAATGTTGAGCTGCAAAGAAAAAAAAAAAAAAAAAAAAAAAAGACTCAGAGATATTGCACATACATTCATAGAAGTTTGACAGGAAGTGGTCATTATCAAATCCCAAGACTGGTTGGCTTTCGGGAGAATTTAGTCCGACAGATGCATGCTGAGTCTGCCTGCATGTGCCGCGTTGATACCCAGTCTGCTTAGTCTTCAGTAATGATGACGACGAATATGTAACTTACGAACTGTACTGAAGCTGCAACAGTGGAACAGTAAGGCAGTTATGCATCCAATACTAGCTACTACTATGTATGTGATCTCATATATCGATGAGGAATCAATCACGATTCAATGAGTCGGATTAATTGCCAACGCTACTGTCTATTTGACAATGCCGCGGGTAGCTTCCACCTAGTTCATACATGGCCTAATTAGAGTTGACTTGGGAGTTGCTAATTGCAGAGCCGCTATGCCACTTAGTCAGTGGACATTCCTGGTTGATAGTTATACTGGAGTCACACTCACACCCTTACCGATAAGCACACTGTGTGGTTGGTCAGGCGGACTGCCTGTCTGCTGGCCTGAGGCATAGATGGTTACATAATATCCGATACGCCGACACCAAAGTTGAACTGAAATGGAATGAACTGAAGTGAAGGTCTTTTGTTTCCTTCCATGATTTTTATTGGCTCCAGAAGGAAGAGCTGCTCCAGGGACACAAATGTACTGGAATGTCTCGATAAAACATATGAAAGTTAAGACTATCTGAAAAATTGTATTCCTTTTCGGATGTGTTCCAGATTCAACTGGAAAAACTGGCCGTGAATGCATTTCGTAACCCGGTCTGTGCGCTCCACGGCTCGAAGAACAGTGTTCTTTTCGAATTTCCAGAACTTCCTCAGGCGATCCTCACGGAGATAGCCAGCATTGTGCTGCAGTTGCCAGAGCATAAGGTGTGGATGGAGTAGAGCAACGATTTGCGGTTGATAGGCTCGAGGAAACGGTGAATGGCATATTGGAGCTGACAAGAGAGACGACCTGCTCAATATGCCAGAAACGTATACACTTTACCTATATCATGCCAGACTAGAGTCTACTTTTCTCCTTTCAGACAGGAGCTCATTATAACACTCATTTCTAAAGCAGAACGTTGAGAGTCTTCAAAGCCCATTTAGGCGCTGTCGGCTCCTCGGATGGTGATCCATCAGCGTTTCGCTGAAATGTACAGCCCAACACTAAGCCAAATTTGGCGGCCTACGTGGGCGCGCTACAGATTTGAATTTGTCGACGGTTTTCTGGTTCCAAGATTGCTCCCATGCCCTGCTTTTAGGAGGCTCGCTGCGTATGCGCATTAACCAAATGGTGATAAAGGCCGGATGATTCTAGGGTCAGTGAAGAAAAATGTGTGATCGCGTATTTTGTTGACGAGTGGCTGCAATCAAGTAGGCATCGCCTGTCAGACCACAACAATGGAAGGCTGAGATCAGTCTCTGAAAATGGAGCCCTTAAAATACAAAGTTGGGTTACATTAATCAGGCAAAAGATTATGCTGAATCATAGACTGCACCGCATCCTTCACACTTTCCTCCAAGCCAATTTACTGCCACTGACTGCCCTTCCCCTTGGATAGGACGTCCAAGCTAACTCGCGTATCCCACCCGGTAGGACGCACTCCCTCGGGTAGCACCTTATCCGGTTTACCGGCTGGAACGTTATCGCGCAGTTTTGGGAATTGTCTTCGAACGATATTGACGACCAGCTGCGGTGTGATAAGCCCCGAGACAAGCAGGATACGCTGCCCTCCAGCAGCCGGATTGGTAAGTGCATCCACATGGCTCCTCGCCACGTCGCGTACGTCGACAAAGTGGTAGAATGGAAGCCGCACGTCCTCGACCTTGGGGTGGGTCCCGTCAATGAAGCTAGAAATCGCGAAATGATTGCTTTCGTTGATCGATACCTTCCCGGATATTGGATGGATCATAGGTCCGGTGATGATTACTGGGTTGATGACAGTAAGATCGAATTTGGGGCATTTTGCCTGCATGAATTCCCGGGCTTTACGCTCGGCTTGGGTTTTGGAAACACTATAACCCAACACGGTGTCGTTACGGTCAATCGCTTGTTGCACAGTTACCTAGGCTTTCATTAGCAGATCTTTTGCTGAGCTCGAATGTTCGAAGACGAACTGGATTCCAACTTTTCTCGGTGTATGGGTTTCCTTCTCGACCAATGTCTTGGAAAGAATCAAGTACGGAAACACCGCTTCCCAATAAGACAAATCGTTTGAGCGTGCTTCCACCGTGTTGGTGAGCGCTTTCCATGATTTGAGTTGTCCTGAAAGTGCAAATTAGCGGCTACAGCACGGTTGAGCAAAAGATTTACACTTACCCCTTAACCGCCGGTTCGATCATGTCTTTCTGGAAATCCTTAATGCCAAAATTGAATGGCGATGCCGCATGGATAACATAATCGAAGGGAGTTTCGCTCTCTTCGAACAAAGTGTTGAATGGTTTCTGTGAGGTGAAATCCGACACGATCACAAAATTGACCTTCTCTTTCCAGTCGGGGTGGGTCTCGATCACATCGTCTGCTTTGGCCTGAGATCGCACTGTCGCGGTTACCGCATAGCCACGCTGCACTTGTCAGATACTACGCGTCTCTTTTAAGAGTCAGAGTGACTACCTCAAGCAGTAGGAAGAGGATATGCGATGCGACAAATCCATTGGCCCCAGTCAGGAGGACATGCTGGCTGTGACCCGATGATAGCATGTTTGATAGTATTGTGAAAACATATATTTGTGATAGTATTGGTACACTAACCCTTACATGAAAGGCAGACCACATCTCAATCTAGGAGTTCTCTGTTGCTGCTTATAAGACTTTCGATGAATTCATCTGTGTTTGCGTTTAATAGCTGCGCCATGGAAGAAGTGCCCGATGGCTATAAAGTCAATTGAGATCAGGTTTTTGGCAAGAATTGATTGGTAAACTATCTCAATCTAGCTTGTCGGACGAAAAGTAAGATTTTCCTCAACCACTTTTCAGTGCTCCACCGCTCCTCTGTCAGGTTGTTATTCAAGTAGTGAATGCAGATAATCAAAGTAATTTAGTCGTCATAGATAATAGCTGTCAGGGAAGCATTTCAGCGCACCATTCCTCCAGTCTAACTTTGCGTATTCAGCTATCCATCCTAAATCATATGATAACGGACACAATTGCCATACACATCCTCCGCACGACAGCAGTTGATTTTCTTATAAGGTCACTTTTTCATCCTCCTATTGATTGCCCGAGCTTCACAAGCCGATGACTCCAGAGTACTTCTAATTGTCGCTTTATCAGCCTCCCCTTCTATTTGTATGAGTGACGGCATTACACAGCTAAAATTTGCTAATATAACTAATAGCTTTTTGTCCTTTCATTTGATCGCGAAAGAGATTTGTAGACGTCGCTATGCAGCCTATCGCCGATGCATGTGACTAACCGTGGGAAAGCATCCCGATTCATTACGTCTGAAGACATCTGCAAGGACGCCGAAGTCTTACACCGGTAGAAAGAAAATGGCACAGCCTGAATGCATATCCGTATATTGTCGATAGCATCTAGTAGAAACAAACTCCTTGTTCAATCTGGGAGTGCAAAGTCAACCGGAGGACGGTCTGATCTCCAAGCAGTCCTCAGTTAGATCCGGCTAAATCTCATGATTAAGTGAATGAACCTCGGCGCGAAGTACGACTGCAGAGAATACCCAGTATCCCGAAGGAAGGTTGAAATGGGAATCTATTTCACATTGTTCGGCAGTCGCTCGCACCTTGAATTGCCGTGGTTACATGCACTAAATGCTGCAGGATGCTAAGCGAGGACCTTAATGAACGACTAGTCCGATGTTCAGCCAATGCCAAGTTGGTTATTAATAAAGCCAAACAGACTAGCCAGCCCACTCTATTTCTCCAACCGCGTGCCGCAAGGACCTTAAATGGCTGTTATAATTATGGGGCGGGGTATCTGAGACATGTCCTTCATTTCAAGAGTGCTTGTGCTTCACATCGGCGCATCAGGGTTTAGACTAACAAAGTAAAGTACTAATGCTACGGCCCCACCTGTGGGGTGCAATGGCATAGAGTACTCCACTGGGATTAAGGACAAGTAGAGCTACACTAGAGGTGGATGCTTCAGATCTACTGAATGTGCGCACACTTAGAAATGAAACGATTGTAATGGCCAAAAGTGGAAGAAGTACAGAAAAAAAAATACAACCCTTTGCTATGGGCAGATATGGCAGAGTCAAAGTTGCAGCAGGCAACAGAGCGTCCTCTACCTCATAAGGCTATGCCTTCCCGGAAATCCGATCGGAGTGGTTGCCGGATCTAGAGAGCATTTGCGATAGCAGTGTATGCAGGCTTCGGGTTGTAGTTGCTGTCGAACAGCAGAGGAGTGGAGCTGGAGCGCCAGGAATCCTGATTGAAATTAGCTCATGTTTTAAGGCAAGACTTATCATCCGGACTGCAGGGGTAATTACCGGGTCAGCAACTCCCCAAACGGTGATACCGATACACTTGGGCTGGTTCAGGCAGGCTTCGACGACCTGTAGATTTGCAGAATTGGTATCAGTTAATCACACTATGTACTTGGCTTGTCGCGACCTACATCCACGTAGTCGGTCGAGCTGGCGCCAGCGATGTCAAGCTCGGTGACAGCAATCTCCTTAGTGCCGGCACCTGCGAGAGCATTGAGAGCTGTAAGGGGCTATCAGCTATCGTCAGGTAGAATAAAGGGGAGGGAATACTTATCCAGAAATTCCAGCACCTCCACCAGCGCTCAAGTGGGTTTGGGAACCTTTTGAAGAAAGATGAGAAATAATAGCCGGGAACCTCTGATCACAAGGGGCTTACCGATTCCATCAATAGGGATGCCAGCTGCGATCCACTTCTTGACATGGCTAACCATGCCGGTCAATTTAGGGTAGGAGGCGGAATCCAGGCTTTTCAAGTTTAGTATCCAATTGGTAACAGGAAAGAGGCAAACATGACTTACTTGTAATCATTGATGTAGAGCTTTGCATTGGGATCTGCAGCCCGAGCAGTCTCGAAGGCGATCCGGACGTAGTCCTCGCCGATGACCTTGTAGAAGACGCTGTCACGCAGGGAGCCATCTTCGTTGAAAATTTCATTGACAACGTCCTGAGAACGGTCAGTTATGACATTTTATCCAATTGGATAGACAGCTTACCCAGGCGTAGATCTTGCCCTTATAGTGTTGCATCACTGTGGTGATGTGATTCTTCATGACTTCGATCAGTGTATTCTTGTCCGTGATAGATTGGACCCAGGAGGGGAGCTGCGAGTGCCACACTGGTTGAGTTTAGCTTCACTGTCTTGGTATGCTTCCCACGCTAGTACGTCAAAAACTCACCGAGAGTATGTCCGCGGATCAGCTTGTTGTTAGACTGGGCAAAGTTGACCTAAGTTTTGTAAGCCTCGAGCACGATTATAGTGAAGGGTTGAGAAGTGCTGTACGTACCAGGTAGTCCGATCCTGAGAAAGAGAACTGTCCACGGCTGGCTATACTTCTGATTTAGTCTGAGTCGCAATGATAATGATGAGGGGATTGTACTTACGTTCAGTAGCATCCCACTTCATGCTGTTCTCTGGAGTCAACGCGCCAAAATCGGCCTTGATAATTGCCGGAGTCTTCGAGTTCTTGGTCAAGGTGTACTGATCACCAATATTTCCAAGATATTTCTTTCCGTGAGCCTTGAATTTGGTATCGATACTCACTGAAGCCTGACGGGGTTCAATGGGCTCGGAAAGTACCTGGCTAGCGAAAAGCATCGCCAGTGCGGCTACCTTGATCTGAACCATGTTGGGCAAGAAACGATATACCTTCTTGGAAGAGTCGAAAGAGGATGATGATGGACTACTAGTAGAATATTAAGATAGATTTCACGAGGAGAGAGAGAGGGATTGAAGTATTTATATACCATGATACTCAATATTTCTAGGCAAAGAGGATGTGAAACTGGAACACTCCAAGCCGCGGAACCAAACATCCCGCTCCAGAATGTGTCGATAGGATAGGATTGACTCCATCTGCCTCATCTAGCTCTCTACCGAATTTCCCAGAATGGGAGGATGATACATGAACCCTGATTAGCCTGAACGGATGATCAAGGGCGTTTAGGCAGGCTATCCGGCGCTCTTGACATGTTTGGTTAGAGTAGGCTATATTCTCAGCCGACACGCCGAGAAGCAATCGTATGTTAATTTCAGGAGTGGAGCACTTGTTGCACGGTCGTCCAAATGACCTGCCAAGTGCCAATGTTCATCCATCAGGGTCCAGGGCCTGCCTCGGTTCCACAATTATTTAGCCCTGTAAGAATAGCAGTTGGGTACAGCCGGTGATTCGTTCCTTAATCAATGCTGCAGGGAGCCTGCGGATGATCTAATGGAATTCTGCAGGAAATCTCTGGGGTATGCCAATAAAGTATACCGACCTGTAAAAGTCCAACCAGTTTGAAATTACTAACAATATTTTTTTGATCAGGATATCTTTGGCATCTATGGTGATAGCCATATCATTATCTCTTCTTCCGACAGCTGTCAACTGCCTGCCGAAAGTACTGGAAGCCATTGTGTTTTAAGGTGAAACAAGATCAGGGCGGCTATGTGTCAGGGTAGAACCAGTTTGCTTAGCGCCATCAGGATCCACGTCTAGACTTTCGATGCCCGGAGTTATTCGCTTTCTCACAGCAGCCATTTCCCCGAATCTAAGCCGATGGGCGGATATTGTGGTGTAATGATAGAATAACACGGTGTAGTGCAGTTTTAAGTGCCGTTCTAGACACGGCAACGTTCCGGTGGGCGATTGTTTCTGGCTAATGTACTCCGTAGTTTAGGCAACAGGCCGATCATCTTCCCCCATAGGAAAGGACCCTGAATAGTGTGTCAAAAAGAGCTTGAGCAAAGGAGGATTGCACTTTCCAAGCCGAAGTGGGGGGATAACCAAGCAGCCCACCTTTATCCGAAACCTTTCAGGTGTCATCTAATTTGGATAAATCCGGATTGTTCTTCCGCATATGTGGATATCACCATGAGCCATAAATACAAATATTTGGACAAGCTATTGCCCTTTGTTCAAGTTATTCGTTCTCTGTGGACCACAATCCCAACCACTGATCTCTTTTGTTTGTTCCTCAGCGGATAAAGTCATACGAAGATGAAGTTCCTCCAAGCTAAAGGTAGCTTGCTGTCGTCTGGCATTTACCTCATTGCATTAGCCCCCTTTGTCAACGCCAAATGCGCTCTTCCGTCGACATATAGTTGGACTTCGACCGATGCTCTCGCAACCCCAAAGTCTGGATGGACCGCACTCAAGGACTTCACCGATGTCGTCTCTAACGGCAAACATATTGTCTATGCGTCCACTACCGACACACAGGGAAATTACGGCTCGATGGGCTTTGGCGCCTTTTCGGACTGGTCTGACATGGCATCCGCTAGTCAAACGGCCACAAGCTTCAGCGCCGTAGCTCCAACCTTGTTCTACTTCCAGCCGAAGAGTATCTGGGTTCTGGCCTACCAATGGGGCTCCAGCACTTTCACCTACCGCACCTCTCAAGATCCCACCAATGTCAACGGCTGGTCATCCGAGCAAGCTCTTTTCACGGGCAAAATCAGCGGCTCAAGTACCGGTGCCATTGATCAGACTGTGATTGGTGATGATACGAATATGTATCTTTTCTTTGCCGGCGACAATGGCAAGATCTACCGATCCAGCATGTCTATCAATGACTTCCCCGGAAGCTTCGGCAGCCAGTACGAGGAGATCCTCAGCGGCGCGACCAACGATTTGTTCGAGGCGGTCCAAGTGTACACCGTCGACGGCGGCGAGGGTGACAGCAAGTACCTCATGATCGTCGAGGCGATCGGTTCCACCGGACATCGTTATTTCCGCTCCTTCACGGCCAGCAGTCTCGGCGGAGAGTGGACAGCCCAGGCGGCAAGTGAAGATCAACCCTTCGCGGGCAAAGCCAACAGTGGCGCCACCTGGACCGACGACATCAGTCATGGTGACTTGGTCCGCAACAACCCTGATCAAACCATGACGGTCGATCCTTGCAACCTTCAGCTTCTCTACCAGGGCCATGACCCCAACAGCAATAGCGACTACAACCTCTTGCCCTGGAGGCCAGGAGTTCTTACCTTGAAGCAGTGAAAGACTTATCATTTGGTTGCAGACCGGGGTTTTCTTCCCCTTCCTTGAGTAGTATTGTTGGTGGAAGACAGCGGGATGGGGAGTGAATACTATCTTGGGCTCAATTGAGGTGTAATTCTGTCAGACTGTGTATATAGGCTACATGCGAATGATTTGGTTTATTCACAAATAGTATTAACAGATAGTGTAGTATACACACCTGTATTCACAAGGGTGATTAAACCCCCTGTCTACTAAAAGGATTGTGGGCCTCGGAGCGAATGACGGGCACGTGATTGGATCACATCCATTCATCGGCCAGTCGCGTTCCACCCGCCGAACCGAGTCCCCCCCAAGAAACAAAACAACCACCCAAAACATTGGCCGGATGATGGCTCCTACTATCAACAACAGGCCGCAATGTCCTCTCAAGAGTTACAGGAGCTACGAGAGTTACGCCAGCGTCTTGAAGAGGAGCGCCTGTTGCGGGAGCGGGCGGAACGAATTCAGTTGGAAGAACAGAGGCGCCGTGAGCAAGCGGAGTTGCAACTGCGGCTCCAGACCCAACAAACCACGCTTCCCGAATTCCTTGATGCCTGCCATGTGCATCTATTCCTTGGGCTGAGCATCCAGCAAGATAAAGACTCCTCTACCAAGGGAGATCCAGCAAATGCCGACCGTAAACTTCGCCCGGAGAAGATTCGGGAGTGGACCAGCTTTCCAGCCGAGCAGGCGTTGGTATGGGAGGACCTGATGGATGCTGAATTCGTGACGGAGCGTCACTTCACACCTTTGGTGGTTTTAAAGGAGTACGGAAAGGAGACCCGGCAAAGAATGGTAAGCTCAGAGTTGGATTTGGGCTACTTTGAACGACAGACCATGGAGTCGCGCGTCTCCTCAGTCGTCGAACAGCTGCATGCAGATCATCAACTCCGGCAAACTTTCTGCTTGAATGGAAAAATCTCTTTCGAAAACCATGGCAATACTTTGACGGATGATTCAAATCTTGCTGCGGACATGGACTCCCTTACCATAACCCAGAATAATCGCTGTCGCTCTCAGCGTTTGGCAGCAAAATCAAGCAGCGCTGGTCAGTCAGCGGAGCAGAGGATGGGAGTCCAGCGAGCTGCACAGGTACGCAGTCCTCGGCCTCGAGCAGACCAGTTCTGTGTCTATAACAATGGACCAGACGAAAAGATTCCAGCCTTCATTGTTGAATACAAGGCGCCTCACAAAGTCTCTTTAGCTCATATCAAGGCCGGCCTCCAAGAAATGGACCTTGATGAAGTCCTTCGCTTCCAAGAGAAAGAACCACCCGAAGATATCTGTCGTCGCATTATAGCGGCAGTCATTACGCAAGCATTCTCCTATATGATCCAGGGCGGGCTAGAGTACGGTTATGTGTGCACCGGTGAAGCATTCATATTCCTCCGTGTGCCTCCGGACGACCCTGAAACCGTATACTACTACCTATCAGTGCCCGAGGAGGATGTTGGACCGACTACGGGATGGATGGACGAGTCAAGTGGCGAGAATCGACTACATTTAACCGCAATAGGCCAGGTATTGGCATTCACTCTCCGCGCTTTGCGAGTGCCCGTACGAGATGTCACTTGGAAAAGCTGGGCAACGAGCAGACTGAAGACATGGGAGATGGTTTACGATGTTCTTCTAGCTGAAATCGAGGAGAAGGATATCCCTTCATCTGAATTCAAGCCGCCTACGCGAAGCCGGAAGGAGTACTGTCGTGTATCTCCAGTAAAGACCAGGTCTAGGTCTGCGGCCATTGCGTCCTGTAATCCATCGCGAGACTCGGCATCGGCTAGCTCAGATGACAGCGGAGACGGTTACGACCCCGACACACCGAGTCGACAACCTCAAGAGTCCCGCATACTTCGCCCGCCACCTTCCTCCGCACCAGGGAGACAGGGGCCACAAGGTTCACGCTCGCAAGGCTCATCACGGCAGTATTGCACACAGGAGTGCCTTCAGGGCCTCGTTAAAGGCGGGGATCTAGATCTGAAGTGCCCTAACGTGTCCGACCATGGTGTTGATCGGCATCGACTTAACCGGAAAACCTTGATCCGGAAATTGGACAAGCAGCTCTCCAATGACAAGCTGCATCCTGATTCAAAGTTAGGATGCGAATCCTTGCACGTGCACGGGACGCGTGGCGCACTTTTCAAGATCACTCTCCACTCCCACGGCTATACATTTGTCGGCAAAGGAGTGCCCGTGGAGTTTGTACAAAGCGCAAGACACGAGGAGCTTGTATATTCACGTCTTACTCCAATCCAAGGAACGTCGATACCCGTCTTTCTTGGCGGCCTGCCACTCCGTCGTCCGTTTTCTTACGACGGTATTGCCGAAATGGTCCACCTGATTTGCATGGGCTATGCTGGAAAGACCCTCGTCCGACAGCGTGGTCTTGATCCTGATCAGATGCTGCAACAAGCAGCCAATTCGCTGCAAGCTGTTCATGCGTTGGGTGTGCTACATAGTGACCCGATTCCCGGAAACATAGTCTGGGATGAGCGAAACGGCCGCGTGATGTTCATTGACTTTGAGCGCTCAATAATCCAAAATGGACGACGCCTGCCACTGGGCGTCATATCGCCTAACAAAAACAGCAAGCAAGCCCCCCAGTCCTTCGACATTAAGTGGAAACCGAATATGGACTGTTTTGAGCGAGAGCAAAGACGCATGATCAATGGGTTGAGATAGGTCTTTTTGTGAAGCTCATCAGCTGCTATTGGGGTTATGAGGCGGAGCGCACCCTTAAAGATTGTTACGATGATATGACCTAACTTTGACGACAGAACTCTACATACCCCCATCAGTTTGGCGTTTGGCTTTCTCTTCTTCTTCTACTTTCCTCTTATTGTTCTTCATGTCCCTCCAAACATAATGTAATAATAGCAATCTATTTTGGTGGCATTCTTAATTATCATTAGGAAAGGACTAAACAGATTCAATGATGCATCGCGTCAATCAATCCGTCCGTGGAATTCACCGAAACTTTTGCAGAGTCACACGTCTATTGCGTCGCCTAGTACTCACGAATGTAGATGGGCCGATAGTAGTCATTGTTCCAAGAATATACATTGTAATATCGCTCGAATTGAGAGCAGATACTGGTATACAACCTTGAATAGATACAACTGCAGTAGTAGTCCTCGGGTAGTACCAGAGCGAACTGGAGATTACTAGCGGGACGTTAAATTATTGCATAAGTCGTGGGGTATAATGATACCTATTCCAAAAGAGCTAACAATAACATGCATCTAAGAACAATCTAGCCTGTACATCCATCAATTATCACTCCCACCAGTCCACTATACAAAACCCCACCTGCGATGCAGCCAAAACAGTAAGGGGAGAAACAGATAGCCCCAAAACCAAAACTCTGACCATGCAATTCTAACCCGAAACATCGCTAACAATAACAGACAGCCACACCGACCGCTCAAACAGCCTCCCAATCCATTGCACCGACAATGAAATCCCAGTCTGCATCCGACTCTCCATGCAATGCAACATCCATCTTAACCGCCCCGTCACACGCAACCACATGCTCGTGCGCAATTAAATACGCATCATCGAACCCCTGGAAAATATCCGAGAGGATCTTCTCGATATCATAGCTCGCCAGCGGCATAGCCTTCCCCTTCCGCCTCGCAGCCCACTTATCCTCCCTCTCCAGTTCTTCCTTGGTCAGATCTGCCGTCTTCCAACGATTCCGCAACTCCTTCGCCCGCTGCAATTGTTCATGGACCTCGCCCTGTCCCAGCACAGCATGCAGGGGACTGTTCTCATCCTGCAGCGCTTCCAACACATTCGCATGGTATCGGTGGGTCGAGAGCGGAGTGGAGTCGTACGCGGCGAGATGATTGCGCGCGAAAGCAGAAGACACAGAGATACCGAAGACGCTGAGGAGGTGAACAATTGCGCGCTCGAGGAGGGAGTAGTATTCGTGGAAATCGAGCTTGAACATGATCTCGGCGTGGGAGACGTCGAAGTCGCTGGTGGCAGGGTCGAGGGTCGCGAGGCGGTAGCCGTAGGCTAGGTAGGGCAGTTTCCATTTTAATCGCTCGATGATTTTCATGAAGCGGGAGAGATGGTTGGAGGGGGAGGGGCGCGGGGAGGATTGACGAGAGGGTTGCTTGACGGGGGATGGTGTGCGTTTGGTGTTGGTTTTGGGGGGGAGTTTTGGCCGGGCTGTGGAGGGAGCGGCGGCTTGGGCTTGAAGCTCGCTTGGGCTGGGAGCCCAGCGAGACTTTAGCAGGTCGCTCATGACAGAGGTGGATATTGCATTGCTGGATTGCGACTGACGAGAGGAGGTCAAGTTGCGAGGGAATTGGTTCGAGTTGGAGGTTCAGCTGGAATCAGCTGATCGACCGATGATTAGTTAGTTAGCGATAAGGAGTGTCTTAGTAAGCTGGTCCAATCGGGGTGTGGATATCACTCGATGCTTTCTTGCAGGATGCAGGGATCCGCTCGTCCTGCAGGAACAGTAAAGTCATGTCGAGTAGATTTAGAGATAGGCAGGGGAATTATATAGGTTATCCTGGGTTGTTGAGCGACCATAAAGTGAATCCAGTTTTCGGTAGATGCAGTGGGCAGAGATAGTGACCTGATGTGAATGCCTCAGTGCGCACCTTCAAAGTTCTGTACCTATGGAATAGGGTTTGGGGTTTGTAGAAGTCGCGGGTTCTTCGCTGAAGATATGGTGAATCGCATATTTTCTTTCTTCTTGGTGAGAACCTATTTGCATAGTACCAAGGACATTCCCGGACAATGGAAGAGGATTGATGACAATAGCCGTAACTCCAAAGCCACAAGGGGGATATGAACGGGCGTGAACCAAGCATACTATGGAGTAAGTAATCTAATTCAAGCTTGTGGCAATTTAGTAGTGATAATAAGCATAAGCGGGCAGATTTTCCGCTTCCCAGACGGCTTCTAGATACATAATAGAATATGGGTCCTCGGAAATTAATCCCACATGGCTGCACACCACAGTACTCTTGAGTGTGCGTTCCCACAGAGGAATAACGAGGGGTAGCCTTGAAAAGACAGCGTTCTAGACTTCTCCCAATGAGAATGATTTTGGAAGATCTGAATGCAGCTGCCTTGGTAGGTGCATTGCGCCACGGGAAATTTTCGACATGACAGGCCGACATTAGTTTAAGGCACCCCCTAACTGATTTTGCTCGTGCACCTTTCAGGGGTGTCACGAAATAAATTGCAAGTCCTTCTAGTATAGTCCTAGTGGCAAGGAAGTGCAGCTAAGCTGACTATACCGACTTCCGCGGGACACATTTATATTAACGGGACACTCCGCGCAGTTATTTTTGGTTGATCGACACAGATTTAATATGACCTAGTTCGGTATGAGATGGGCGGAGATTAGAAAATTTCGATCATAAAGCCAAGGAGAGTTTTTGGCAGATGCTGCTAAATTGCACGATAGAACGCTGATAGCGAGATATTTGGGGGTAATAGTTTGATGGTGTTTCTGATAGATCAACGACCGCGTCACTACAACCACTGGGATGCTGAATGATGGGACAAAGCGGCAGCTGCTGCAGATCCTCAGGCAGCCAGCGAGGCTCTCCACGTGGAAATTAATCGGTTCTGGGTTAGCGCGAAGATTTTGACTGGCACTAAGCCTGGAAAAGCAAGCGGTGTCGGAAATCACATAAATTCCAAACGACGAGCCGCTTGGCGCGCTAACTTGAGCTTAAAATGATATTATTTCCCCATTTTTTGGCACGCACAACGCCTCCCAGTGCCCTAAATCCAGGGATTGCAACGTCTGTAAGTGTACGGAACAGGACCGAGGTCCGGCACTTTTTCTTGGAAGTTCTTGGAAGGCGGTCCACGTGCCTTTCCTGAGTTCGCCCACAACCCATGAATAGGTCTCCGTTTCATCACCAAAGTCACTTGCACGTTAGTGCCTGTACTACAGCCAAGCGAGATAGCGCCGAGAACTCCAGACGAGTCAGGACATCTCGCCTTCGTAGCTTCGAACCGAACATCCAGTTGAGATGGGAGTTCCCGTTGCTATCCTTCCAAGACTCTAAGCGACATGGAGTCAAGCTGGGCGCGGGAGACGCACAGGGTCATCGCCTGCTCCGAGTCAGGAAAGCGGCATTCCAAATGCCCACTCGCCAGGTGATTGGAGGGGAGTGGTGGGCATCGGTAGATGATTCCCAACTGGTGTCTCAGATCCGGCTTCAAGTGGACCGGATTGTAGTATCCACTCTATAATCTAAGTTCCAACCGGACGGATGCAGTCCTGCGTCCGATCGCCCAGCCAGCCATGCCCCCTCGGATTGGTCCTCTCCTCGTGGAAACGCCCGTGTCTCACTGAACCCACGGTCCTTATGCAAAATGGATCGCGCACACTTCCGCCCAGTTCAAGGCATGTTCATCCACAAAATCAAGCTGCGTCACTTCGGGAAGCAAACCCAACTCGTCCATTTTATCGATACGCTCAGATTTCTCCATCATAACGATCGCTGGACGAACCGGGAGTCTGGACCACACACATACCGGGAAGGGAACTCGGGCCAAGCACACCCCCGTAGAAAAAAAGCTTGCTCCTGACGAATATCGACTGGTGTTTCGAAATCCACATGGCGTATGTGCCGAGGAAGATTGATTATAAAGGGTGACCAGGAGAAATCCCTTTTCCGTCGAGCGGCTTCCCCGTTTGCCTGTTGCCTCTCTGTCCTGGGATGTTGCTCCTCTGAGTTACATCTCACATCACAATGAAGATACATCAGTGTTTAATCACCATATTGGCGGCGTTGACGGTGTCTGTGTTCGCCGCGTCGTCAAATGGCACAGAATTCCCAGAGTGTGCGGTAAGTGGGATTCCCACCCGGGGGTTCCGCTTTCATCATTGACCATGTCCCCAGGTGTCTTGTTTGCACCAAGAATCTCCAAATTGCACCATCACCGACGCATCATGTGTATGTACCGGCGATGCGAGCGAGTCGTCGCTAGTGACTTGCGCACTATCGAACTGCAATGCACTGGATTACTATAGTGAGTATCCATTTCCGCTGGCACTGACGGTTTAATATACCTAACACCCCGCAGTCACGCGGCATATGTATGAAATGGAATGCGATCAGCCCATTAAGAAGGGGCCCCCTCTTGTCGATCCTTCGACTCTTGCACCAGCTATCCTCGCCACGATATTCTTCTTTATCCGGATAGCTGCTAAACTCGCAAACCTCGCTGGTGGTTGGGGACTTGACGACCTCACTGTCACGATCGCATGGGTAAGTGCTGCTGCATTGCCTGAGACCAGGGGAGCCTCTAAAAACTAGTAGATACTGGGAGTTGCCTTGTTTGTTGTGAATACATACAGTAAGTCATTATCATCCTTCATCCCGTGGCATCATGACTGACAAAATAGTGATCAAATATGGTTTCGGCATGAATACCTGGGATATCTTACCCTTCCACCACGTCACATTAGTCTTCCAGTACTTCGAAGGTCTGGCGATGATGTACAAGATCCAAATCTCTCTCTGCAAGATATCCGTCCTACTCTTCCTGCTGCGAATCTTCCAGTCCCGTGTTTTCCGCGTATGCGCATACATACTTATCGCCATCAACGCCGCCATCGGCATCACGTTCTCCCTCGTGGATCTGCTTCGCTGCGTGCCAGTCCACCTGGACTGGGATTCCTGGACCGGCGAATACGAGGGCGTGGGCACATGCATCAATTTCATCGCAGCAGTTATGGTCCACTGCCTTGTCAACATTTTCGTCGACGTCGTCATCGTCCTCCTACCGATCTACGAAGTGACCAAGTTGCAGCTGCCATGGATGAAGAAGATCAATGTGGCACTGATGTTCATGATGGGTCTTATGTAAGGCTCACCTACTCATTCACCCCCTTTCAGCTTTGCTAACAAAGATTTTCTCAGTTTGACTATTATCGCCATCATTCGTGTGATAGTATTCTGGGAGAACCGCTGGACCACCAACTTGACCGGTACCACCTCACCCACCTCGCAACCTTTCCAAAGTCCACCCACTAACACATAAATGTATTTACAGCCGGTCTCCAGCCCCTCATTCACTGGTCCGTCATCGAATCCCAGATCGCAATCATGACGACCTGTCTCCCCGCGGCCCGCGCGTTCATAAACCAATACGTCCCAGGTCTTCCCGGCAGCACACAACGACGGACCTACGGCCGAACCAACTCTCTGTACAACAACGGAGGTGCCTCCTCAGGGGTCACCAACAGCAAGATTTCCAAGTCAGTGAATATCTCCGTTGACTATACGACACGGTCGGAGAGGGATTCGACCAGCGCTGTGCATTTGGTGGACATGGACGGGAGGTATGAACGGTTTTAAAAATTCACAAACATTCCTTTTTTCGACATATAGTACCGGTTTATTATTTCCTTATGTTTTTGATATCCCTTGGGTTAGGTTATTTGATGATATTATACATTAGACGATAAAGAGACAGCGAATAGTCAACTTCTGACAATATCCAAGAATTCTCTGTAGTTGAACTATTAAACCGATCTACATTTGACCTTATTCACGGTGACGGGTGAGATAAATAACCATTCATGCTCGTCTACACATTATCCTATGATCGTAAATATTTCCTCATCAGAGATATATACACAGCTGGACCATCTATCACCCTCTGACACAGCACCGTTCAATCCTAAGGCAAAGAGAGGAACAGCTCCTTCATCAATGGGTAATTAGGCGTACCCAAACCACTAGCGGGATCCCATCTATAGTCATCAATTAGCACACCACTCCTGATTGAACCAAGTACTGAGCACTTACCCCTCAATAGCACTAAACCCATACGTTCCACACCCAGCATTAGTACCATTAGTGATATCGTTCAGCACTTGCGGATAAGCATAAAGCACGGGGTTCACAAATCCCACGGGGCCCTTGCCGATAGCGAAGCGTTCCTCGTTGAGCTAAGTCTGTCAGCAATGTATCATTAAATAATGATGGGGGTGACAAAGCTCACCAAAGTAAGAACCGACGCGAATAAAGGCGACGCCAAACTCGATCCATACCAATGATAATCGTATCCATCCATATAAGCGCGGAAATGCGCTCCATTCGCCGAGACATCCGGATAAGCGCGACCAAGCCTATTAAAGAGGCCCTTGGTCGTGTTAACATCGACCTCAAACTCCGAGTAATACGGATACGACAGGTTCGCAGACTGGAAGTATTGCTCCACAGCAGCGAACTGATATGCCGGTTGGGGGAAGTAATTCGAGAAGCCACCAGAAGTGCTGAAGTTACTTGCGGTCCCACCGAGGTTAACGTGCATGACGCTCTCGCTGTCGTTGACGGTCTGGTAGCCGTACAGCATGGTACCTCCGACGGAGGTGACGTAGGGGCAGTTGGAGGGGTACTGGGGGTTGAAAATCTTGCCCTCTGGACCGAGACAGCCGTTCTCGTCACCGTCGCCGGCGAAAGACGCGACGCCATAGTCGCCAGATGCGAAGAGGATGGAGTGTCCCTGTAGACCGAGCTTCATGAACTCATTGCATTGGCGCTTCGTGTAGCTGACGGGGAGGTCGGCTTCGGATTGGCCGTAGGAGGCGCTGATTACGTTAGTGGGCTTGTAGACGCCGCACTGGAGCTTTCCTGTTGGCGTGTTAGGTTGGATTGTATGGGGAAGAGGTGGTGTAGGTAGGTACCTTTGTAGCCGCCGGGGCGGGTGTCGGGGTATACGGGGTCGATCGACGGGTCATCGCCGGTCTCGCCGTAGGCGCTGTAGGTGCAGTAGGACTGGGGGTGTTAGCTGGGTAAGACTGAGAACGAGGTCTGTACTCACGCCATCGAGAGCGTCGAGGAAGGTGTTGAACAGATTGGTTGTGTCGACCTCGACCGGTTCGTAGAGCTGGTCGTCAACCTGGTAGAGGGTCACCTGCTGAGGGTAGAGCAGGGAGTAGCTTTAAAACGGCAGTACGTCAGTAGGGGTCTGATGACAAGGTTCAGAAATGACTCACGCCATGTCAATGTCAATGTCGGATTCACCCGTGTTCAGGGAGCTGTAGGAAGGAACCGAGTAATTGGCGCCATCAATCAGGGCTGGGATGGGATAGGTACCCTGGGGAACCCACGGCGCATACTCCTTATAGAAGAGGTCGAGGTCGGACTTGGCAAAGTAGTCACCCTGCTCGTACAGACCCAGGCTGTTGTTCGGGGTCGCCGTCTTAGCGTCTGGGATCTGATATAAGGCCTTGATACACGAGGGGGTGATGTTGTAACCGCAGGCGCGGAGGTCTTCAGGCAGGAACTTGGCCTTGCTGGGGAGTGGCTGCGGACCTTGGGCAGCAGACTTGGCCTTGGAAGAGTGAGCTAGTTGGGAAGCACGCTTGACTTTGTTGGTCCTCTTCACGACCTGGGTGAGCTTCACTCCAGGGGTGATGTAGTCGATGTGCTTCTGGATGTGTTCGGGGACGTGGTATCTAGATTTCGATTAACAGCTACCCATGGAAGGTGATAGAAGAATCTTCTTATTGGTCGCATCCAACCCTGATCTTAGCACTTCGGTCGCTCTCGTGCTCGTGGAATTCCGTCATGAACAGTCTCTCGGCTTCATGGGCGTAGGCGTCGAACGCGAGCCAGCCCTTGTTGTCGGAGTGCACCACCCGCGACGGATGGATACCAGAGGCGACAAGCCATTCTCTCACTGCCTCAACAGCCTCCTCGGATGGCGAAAAGATGTCGTGCACCTCGTCTGCCGACCAGTACTGGCCGTATTTGGAAGACTTGGGGTCCGATCTGCGCCAACCTCATGTCAGCATGTTTCGAGGTCATCCATTGCGATCCTAAAACTAGGCATATAGCATAAAAAAGGTAGATTTTGACTCACACTTCCATCAGGAAGTCATAGCCCTTGTCCAAGTTGTTCTGGACAAGGCCAATGCGCATAGGCAGGACCGCATCGCTCTCAACGCGCGCACCCTTCACCCAGTCGGATGCGGGCTTGTGACGTTTCTCGTGCAGGACATGCTTGATGGACGTCGGAATGGCATCGGACAAGGCCGCAATGGCCAGAGCCAGGGCAAGCTGACGGACCAACATGTTGAGGTTGAACCAGCGCGATAGTGACCAGACACAATAGCTGATGACCGAAAGGTTCCAACAACGGATTTAAATAACAACGCCGCAGAGCTCTGGGAGTGGGCCCCTTGCAGTGAGGGACGATGCGAGAATTAATTGCGACATTCGACCTGCTGTTCTCACCGCCGCTAGCAATATCATATCGATGGTTTGATTGGAGGAGAGGCTGGTTTGCCGTTGCGATGGTGCCTGGATGGACGGTGTCGAGGCGGTCTTGCGATTGCGGGGGTGTCACCGCGTGTCCATTTGCTGATAGGCACTGGTCAGCCCACAGAAAGCTCCTCTGCAGCTTATCGGCTGGTCTCTCCATGGTCTTCCCACGCTATCGAGGAACTAATGCCGTCGCGTCGGTTAGTCCTGGTGTTATCGGGCACTAGCCGGGCGAGGATGGCGGCCATTCGCCAATGACAAATTAGGGCCACCGGGGGAGCATCGGAGAACCGACTGAGCTGCCGTGATAAGCTCTCGCCGGTTACCACCGCGCTTCCGCCGGCCAGCTGATTCTTGTTTCTTATTTTCCGTGGTCCTAATCGCTCACCTTCCTGACTGGGCTGGTGGTTTTTCTGGTGCCCGAGAGGCTGCATTTCACACAATGGTGATGCCTTCTCGAGGTTCGGAGTAGCTTACAGAGCTTGTTGGATGCCTAGCCTCTGCGAATACGCGGGTCGCCGCGGATAAAATGGCCGTGGCTACAAGACACGCAAGGCCGACAGTATGCATGTTTGAGACATGCGACCCATCTCTCATTCCTGTGTTGCTCACGGCTACGTCGATGGAAGATATCTCTGGAGGTTCAATCCCAGTGCAGTGCAATTGTCAATGAGTCTCATAAAGCCTCAATTCTGGACATCGGGCACAACGGCCCGTCTTTATAAGCAGTCCCATTCGTTAATTGTTTGGAATCAATCAATATCCAGCAATTGCCTGGTAAAAACTCCCTGAGGATCCCATTCTCCTTTGAGCTGTCGAAGCTTCTTTAGCCGAGCCTCTCCCCGGTACCGACGCTGGATAGGACCCGTCCGAGTCGCGTTCTGGAAATCAATGTACCGTGTTTCGTCCGGCCCCCTCATCAAGGCAACGCACTCATCGTTGTACTCGTCAACCTTGCGCCTGTTCTTCTCATCTGTATGCCAGATAATATTGACTCTTCAACACATTCACGGTTAGCATCGCAACGTCAAAAGGAGCCAAAAAAAAAACCTACTGCCAGTAGCGGATATCATGCGACGACATGGCAGACTCCTTCTCGGGCGTCTTGACTGGTCGTGAGTCCCACTGTAGATTGAAAGTTGAGTTAATGGCATCAGGACACTCATGCATCAATTTCTTCCAGACTTCGATGGCTTGCACGAATCCGTCGGTACGAAATTCATGCAACCCTACGATACCGAATCTCTTGAAGTCGCCTTTCGCGCACAGCGCTTCTCGCTCATCACTGACATTCTGAATGGGTAGCTCTCTTCCCGTTGTGGCGGTGGGCTGAAGATCATACAGAGCTTTGAATGGCACTTCGGGAGCTTCATCACCGGTATAGCGGGCGGAAATCACCAGAGATGGAATGCGCGCGGGTGGCGGGGCAATGATCATCATGAGGCCCGCCGTCGCGTGCTGGGGATCATCCATGATCTGCTTCATAACTCGAGCCACCTCCACCGCCCGATCAAGTGGGAAGATAAAGCCCCCCACCCAGATCAGGCCTTGTTGTTTCCGCAGTAGCGACAAAGGGTGCGCACGAACGGTGAGCTGTGTGACGAGGCCAAAGAATTGGCCAGCTCCTTTTACTGCCCAGAGTAGGTCTGGGTGTGTTTCTTCTGTAACTTCGATCAGCTCCCCCTTTGCTGTGATTACGCGCGCCGCTAGAATCTGATCCGATCCGAAGCCGGTGATGGAATTGGTGATCGAGCCACCGCCACCAAGCAGGTATGGGATGGCACCAACGCTGTTGCCATTTCCGAGTGCTGTGTGATTGATGTGTCAGGATGGACACTAGACGAGGTCCAGGCAATAGGTAGTTAGAACGCCATACCTGTGAAAAGACCCGCTTCTGCTAGGCGCACAGACACTTCCTTGGCCAGAACACTGCCAATCACGGTTGCTGTTCTTGCACCCGCATCAACGCGAACATCAGAATGCAAGCTGAGATCGATAATGATTCCCTCTGTTCCAATGGTTGACCATGGACTATGACCACCACTTTTGGGCACAAATGGAATGCTTAATTTGAGGGCCCATCGCACCTATATCCAGGGTCAATTACCATTCTCGGTGTCCGTGTACCTGCAAGGTTCATCTTACCGTCTTCAGACAGCCATCCTCCGTCCGAGGAAGAACAATGGCAGCCGGAACCTTCCGGTCAATATCAGTCCATCGAGCTAGACGTTGCTGAAAGCGTGCGTCTTGGGGGTCGCGCAAGATCTCACAGTCGGCGCCCAAGGCGGCCTGGAGAACTGGAAGGTGGGACAGGACGTGATGGGACATGGTCATGCCGTGGTTGCACAACCTCCAGAATGAATTGACATGTGTCTCAATTGATGGAGGGGTACGAGGTTGAGAAGCATGTAGATGTAGGAAGACCACTCCAGCAGCTTGGTAAGCTTGGGGGCCAGGATCCACGTCAGCTCGTCTTGCTAAGCAGTCAGCTTACTGAGAAGTGCCGGAATATTGAACAGCCATGGCGCCTTTATTCCAGCATTCTCAAGCCAATGTGAACAAGTATTCAGCGATCGGACTGAAATTGTAGGGTAGCATTGTAGCAAGGGATCGTCGATATCGATCAGAAGGACGTCATAAGGCAACCCATGTTGAAGTCAAATTACGAGGTTAACGACAACCATGTCAAGGTTTAGGCCATGCAAAGCATCTATTCATCATGTAGGTTAGAGGTAAAGTGTGCATCCACGAGCAAGGGAGTGAGATAATCTGCTGTCAGCAACTGCAGCTTCTCGGCTGACACTAACTGGTCCCACCAAGACTGGCTTTGGACGCGGGGTATCAGGCGGGGAGAATACGTCTTCCATTCCTCCAAGACCTGTTACAAAACATGATGCGCCTGTGAGTAAGAGATAACTATTGTAGAAGATACGTTATTCTGGATCTATATCTTGTATAATGTAAATCTCTGGAAGATGAGAAGGTGCGATTTGGTGGGATGCCGGTCGGCGGCAGGAATGGGTGGGATGTCCCGATTCGGCCTATTGGATGCCTCACTGATGCCTTAGGTTTCCAATTCCTCTCTTCCTCCGAGTGTGTGTCGAATATTTCTCCTAACTCACTGGACGACACTAGTGCATCTTGCAGTGTATGCATGAATCACTGTCATTTCGTAGGCTCGGAACTCCAGTGTTTTCTGAAGCTGACATGTTTTCCCATCAGGACGGAAAACTGTTATAAACCAACCTTTGCAACAGGAAGCTGACTGCTTTAGCAGCAGGACGCAGGTGCGTACAGAGGGTTTCTTTCATCACTGGGTCATTCAGCCTCTTTTAGGACCTCTACTGCGTATCAAACCCGTTCTCTCATGCGCTCCTGCTTGACGCAATATCCAGGCTGTAACGGTCTTTCACGATCGCATTTTCACAATGAGGCATTATGGTCATTTCAGATAACATAACGTGAGAAACTGGCCTGAGTTACTTGTGAGAGACAGATCACCTGGCTGTATGTTGACTACCGCGCCTGTCCATTATTGAAAGCAGTTGTTTTCGGTGTCATGCCCCAGTCCCTGGCTTTTTTCCAGCCTACCGTTTACTTAGGTCATTCTCGAGTGCTTTGTTTCTCATCTAGTCATCCGTGACTAAGCTCTAAGAACATAGGCATCTTGTCTAACTCCTCTCCAGATTTGCAAAATGATCGAAATCCAATTCCATCTGCCTTCAATCGGTGAGGCTGTAACAAGGCTGTCAGACGAGCACGATATTACCATCGAACAGAACTTACATGGAAATGCGATCAATCCCGTGCAGTACCTCAGCCCGTTCCTCGCAAGATCCCTGTATCTTCAGAGCGTGCACTCCACTGCAGCAATGGCCAGCTCCATCGGTTAATTTCCCCTAATGGCTTACCCGCCAGGGCGGGGCATGCATGCACCCTAAGTAGTTTCAGCAAGACAAACAACGTCATTGCACCGAGACAGAATCAGCAGATGCAACCCCGCTCGGAGAACACTCCGCAGTGATTTGATTCTCCTACTTCTTTTACGAATTACCCTATCTCTGAATTAATGCCAGTCTTCGGGTGAGCTCTTTGCCCCACAGAAGTCATACCATATTGTGTGCACTGCCTTCAAATAACAAGCTACTTTGAAAAAAAAACAAACCTTAAGCATACACTAAACAGCCTAATCGGTAAATAGCTATCAAGAGCTTGGATACTCTGTGATCTGCAGTTGATGCTGAAGTAATCCAAGACAGAAGAAACTTTAAGATCCATAGGCGGATAATTTCTCCCCGCGATTATCGCTCAGGCACTCCCCTCCATTCGGTTATATTGCAACGCGTGTTGCGCAAATGAACGCATGTCTGTATTGCATTTCCCCGCCTGAAGAACCTGACAATCAAGCTTATCCACAGACATGACAGCGAATTGCAGACAACGGCTCTGAAATTGGCTTTGCGCTACTGTTCTTATTGGCGACGTCCTCAGGAACTGGCTTGATCATGCGGTCACCAGCAGGGGTATCGAGGATGTGCATTTACGATGCAGAATTTCAGGAGGGTCGATGTCAAGCATTTAAAAAGGCACTTGCAGAACACCCTGAGGGAACAAATCGAATCAACTTCAAATTGCACCTTGTACAATGCATCTAGGCAACAGCTTGAGTTTGCTCTGCCTCGCAGCACCCGGCCTCGTCGCCTCTATTTCTTCCTCTCCTCTATCCACTTCGGGCCGATGGATCGTCGACACCGACGGAAACAATGTCACCTACGCAGGGGTCAACTGGCCCGGTGCTGAGGTGGCCATGTTGCCAGAAGGTCTGCAGTATCAATCCATCGAGTACATCGTCGGCAAGATCAAGGATTTGGGTATGAACGTCATCCGGCTTACCTTTGCCATTGAGATGATCGATGACATCTACGAGACCGGGGCGGACGTACCGATTAAGACGTCATTGATTAACGCTCTGGGTGAGACAAATGGAACCAAGATCTACGACGATATTGTCAGTAATAACCCGCAATTCGGGGAGAATACTACACGACTAGAGGTAAGCCATAATTTTCAAACCTTAGTGTCTTCAATTATTGACGGAATTTAGGTCTACGATGCAGTAGCCAATGAATGCTACAGTCAGGGCATTTACGTACATCTGGACAACCACGTCTCCAAAGCAAGTTGGTGTTGCTCGACCACCGACGGAAATGCCTGGTTCGGAGACACCTACTTCAACGTGAGCAATTGGCATAGGGGATGGAAATATATGGCTGAGCACGTAAGCAGCGTAATTTTTCTATCTTCAATCCTCACAGTTAACGTAACTCCCAAACAGGTCAAATCCCTGCCAGCCGTAAAAAGCATCGGTATGCGCAATGAACTCCGCAGCCCAGACGACAACACCACACTCGCAGACGACACCTACAATTGGGAGACATGGTACAGCAACATGGTCGAGAACGCGAACCAAGTGCACTCCGTCAATTCAGACCTACTTCTATTCTTCTCAGGTCTCAACTATGATGTCACACTCTCACCGATCCCGACAGCCTCAGATTTAGGCGACGGCACGGTCTTCAAGAAGAGCGATTTTGATTTCGCCGATAAGATTGTACTAGAGCTTCACAACTATGACTCCTCTGCTACCAGCTGTAGTAGTCTGTCATCTAGCTTGCTGAGCGACGGCTTCGATGCCCTAGAGACGAATGATTCGAGCATTGTAAATGTGCTTCCGGTCGTAATGACCGAGTTCGGATACGCGCAGGATGATACCACCTATACAGAAGTTTATGCCTCGTGCTTGAGGGAATGGTTGCCTAGTGTGCATGCTGGATGGATGATTTGGGTGCTTTCGGGAAGTTATTATGTCCGAGAGGGGATACAGGATTATGATGAGACTTGGGGTAAGTTCACCTGTTCTGATCCTTGGAGTGCAGAGTTCGTGCAAAGCGACTAACTATGATTACTAGGCCTACTCGATCATACGTGGTCTGGATGGCGATCAACCGAGGCAATTGATAACGGCATCATTCCTATGGTCAACGCGAGTCTGGGGTAGGTTTCGGGTACTGACTGACCTTGTCGGTATAGTGGAGGTGTCACTGTGATGGAGGGCTCAAAACTTGGTTCTGCGAGCATCCAGCAATAGCAATCTACTCATTTACCGATTGGCTCTACATAATAGGTAGTTTTCTATATCCCGCCCACTAGGTACTGCACAACAACATGTCCTAGAAATAATGTAGGTATTTTCGACATCTTATTTTTTAGCCATGAACATACGAAGGCAGCTCAGCCAGAATTATTTCACTAGAGCTGATCATGTTAATATCAATACATGTTACATTATAACCTATTTCCACAATGTTGATTCGAGTTTGTAACTTTGAGATAAGCGTGTCATTGGCTTACTGAGCACGTTTTTGATTGTCAAGGAATAGTGCTAGTTCAGCAAGGTTACAATGAATGTCAAGTTCTGGCCCTTCAAAGGCAAGAAGTATTCGATGAATGTCATAAACCAGAAACAAACTACCTAGATAATACATGTTTGCACATTTCGAAAAACAGGCCTCATCCTAGCCACCATTCCAGCAGGCATTTATCTCATAAGCTAAGAGTATTAGGCCCAGCAATCGTCAAGCCCTTCATTCATCCATTGCCTATTGCTGACAAATCGCCTGAGAAAGCCCGAGAGTATCTCAGTTGGAGTAGCACTTGACAGACTGGACGCGGTTGGAGGAGATCTTGTCGCTTCCAGGGGACTGGATGTCGCCAGTGCCACCGCCGTTGCAGGCATCGGTTCTAAAGGGGAGAAAAAGGCACAGGTCAGTCAGGGGTCCTGCCATCAAGACACAAGGAGAGAACATACTCCCAGAAGCGGCAACGGTATCCCCGGGGGATCGAAACCGAGTGAACATTGTCGTTGACGGCCTTGTCTTCCAGGTTGACTAGATGCAAATAATGAATTAGCTATGATGGCGTAAAAGAGAAAAGAACGGAGCTGGCTAGGATGGCCACATACAGCAGTCATGCTGAATTCCGACGGTAATTGTGCTGCAGGTTCCTCCCAAGTTCTGCCCATCGCAGGCCTTGATTTGGATGGAGTTATCTCTCTGCTCGAGAGCGCCGGGAGCGGCAATGGCGCCGGTGACGGCGGTGGCGAGCAGCAGGATGGTAGCAGTGAATTGCATTTTGAATGATTTGAAAAGACGAGATATTCTTGGAAGATTTGGATAGATAGAGAAGATTGTTCTTAGAGAAGCTGTTTGTTGTTGTTGTTGTTGTTGTTGATGATGAGCAGGATATTTCAGACAAAGACGCTGTACTTATACCTTTTCCTGGAACTTCTATCTCAAGTCTCCAAGCCTTATCCAACTCTACGAAATGTACAAAAACCAACAATATGCCTCTTTTCTGGGGCCATTTTCTTCTTCGTGAGGCTGTACCAACTGCATAAACTGTAGGATAGCTAATGATGGCCCTCTTTCACTGGTCACCTCGTCTGGCCTCCATCATTCGGCCCCAGCCTCTGCACCCCAACCCTAGTCTGTGAGGGCTATGCATAACTGAGCTAGCCGCCAAGGATGTAAGATGATGATTCCTTTGACTTCCTTCCCCTGTCATTGACATCTGCCAAGGTACTCCGCCCCCCGGTGATTCTCTTCGTGCAGTGTGGAGGGCCAGGAATTTGACATCGAGGGATAAAACGCCCCCACAAGCTTACCTCCTCAATGTAGGCGGGTACCTGAATCTAGAAAATACTGAAACAAATATGTAAGACTGATCGCAACGCGTTTACCGCATGAGGTAAATGTGCTACTCTCTTATCCATAAGGGTAAATGTAAAGCTCAGCCCAATCCCACGTTTCAAAATGCCATTTGATGACGGGCCGAGGCGCCACATCCACATCGCATGGATTGCTGAAGGGCGATTGGAGGAAATTTAGAATCTGGGCTTGAAGCAGTAGACAACGAAACAATGCCTTGAGAAATCATTATTGGTTCAGTCTTAGAGTTAAACGCAGTACTTGACACAATGGCGCCCAAAGAAAATATTATTTCGACATCCTTGAAGAGAAAAAAAAAAAAAAAAAGAAACAGAGTACATTTCGATGCTGCAGTGTAGGCAGCATAACTCATGTAACCGGTGTGATCCGTTGAAGCTTTTTGGCCCCTTTTTTGGTGGTAGTTGACGAAACCGGGGCCGGATAAGATCCTGAAGGATCTTATCCTCACCACCACAGCCTTGGAGATACAATAGAAACTAACCTAATTAGGGCGACGTTCATGAGCCGATGATTCGCTCGCTCGCGTACCTGGACCGTGCATGAGCGCTGACTGCAGACTGCACTCACAGAAGCATTTCGTAGGTCCTACAGCCCGCATACCTAAGAAGGATGTGCTCTTCTTGGCCTAGTCAGTTGCTTGTTAGTAGTGCGGACATATCCGCATTGAAAAGTAAGCAAGCCACCTGCAAGCGCTCTGTCAGGTACCGGAGTGTCTTTGATCAAGCGGGCAATGTCCGTCTTATACTTGAACCTCCCGAATGCGCAGGTAGTCCCTTATTTCCCAGGGCTTCAAACATGCTCAGAATCCAGTATACAAAATTAATATGCTCCATTGGCTACAGCCGTCATTCACTTGATTCAGGCTGTAGATTGTAATCCAGGGTCATCAGCACATTATCCACATTCTCGATGAAACAGACTCATAATCCTGGTTTTCGCTACATGCCTGACGATTGGATTAGATATTTCAAAGGATTCTTCTTAATGAGCCTGAAAGTCGCGTTCCACTTACCTCGGCCTGAGTGTTTTGGCCCCTGTGGCTCGGCCTTCCTTGGCAATCCTTGGCCAAGCAAGACCAAGCCTGAGCCAAGCACCAATCCTATCTTCTACGTGTTGTTGGCTCCATGGGAATTCAGAAAATAATCGTGCCACCAAATAGCATTGACTCAGCTTATGTATGTCTAGAGATGGCAAATCGAACTCTTTCTTGAATAATCTGGGCGGCTCGTGACTTAAGCCGGTGCCGAACAACGGAGGTTTTTGTGCGTCTAGATTTACGATCAAATAGGTTACTTCCTCACCTAGCCCTGCGTGCTGATTGCATTACTCTGTAGGCACTGGCTGGATATTTTGTATAGTTAAACCTTAGAGATGGCTTAGTGAGTATCATTCTATTCCTCCGTAGTAGATACCGCTTGATAGTGGTTTCACAAACCATGACAGAAAGGATAGCCAATTCACACAGCCTTATGTCGATATCCCAAATAACATATTATGTATATTATATTAAATACGCTTCATTAATAATCTCGTTCAACTCGGTCAGTGTGAAGAGATTCCTGGAACAGTGAGTATGTAGTATCCTCAAAAACCTAAATAGCATATATATATATCCGTCGTGCGGTGATGAAGTCCATGTGTGACGTCATCAATGGTCCGACGGAACCCCAGCGTCAGACCTTCAATTGATAATAACATGAAACTTAGAGATGTTAGATATATACTTTTAAGAGCGTCTTTAGTACGAAAGCAGTTATTGACCTCATTGGCACCGGCTGCCGTGATGTGTTCTACTCAAGTTACATGTGGGTCCATTATCAAACCATAGACAAAAATAAGGGGAGAGTTTCTCGGAAGAAGGATGTATGGGTACTTCTTGAAGGGTTGATTTTAAGTATTGATGGTTTTTTTGGATGTATGGTCATTCAAATAATTAATGCGCTCAACTTCTGTTCTATGAACGAAGGAAACCAGATCCGCGACTTCTATCACAGTGGGGCCTAGAATTCATTTTGAGCACCAGCTATTCCTCGATTTGAACATGTCAGGAGTTGACCTGCTCCTACTAACGTATCAGTTGTCAACGATCATACAAAAGAAACGGAAATAGGTACAATGAGCTCCGTGATACAAGCACCAGTCTAGGTCAGTAGAAGGTAAAATGTAGGAGACCGGCAGTCTGACAAGATTAGCAACTAGTTCAGATGACATTGCAGTATGTATTCTCTTATATCTGATTGCTAATCATTAATGTCTCACACCAACAGCACGGCATACTGGACATTGGTCATTCTGACTGAGCAACCATTTCTCACTCATGGATATTTCGAGTTCACTCTATGTCCGGAAATCCAAAGTGAAGCACGAAGGATATGTGTTGAAGCATCATTCAAGATCCGAGCCCTCATTGAAGCGTACAAAAAGGCATTTACGCTTAGACGCGCGCAGTACGGGATTTCATACGCGATGTACAGCGCAGTCCTTGTTCTGCTCCAGCACGCAGATCAAGAGTGTGACGCCTATATTGAAGCTATACGATTTTTCTGGTTTGCATTGCTAGAATACCAAAGGGGATGCGGCCATGGATTGAAAGGACCGTTGAGGTTACTCAAATCACTCATGCGTCGGGTTGAAAAGGTGGTACAGCGCATCGATATCGATCACCCAGGTGCTACTGATTGGCCATCGGGCAGTGGTGAGTAAACCCCCAGATTCCTTGGAGTTCCAAACTAATAGTGTTGTAGATATCCCGTCTGATATGGAGACCAATCCCTGGACGGAGACTTTCGGGCAGGGGGATGCTTGGAGTGGATCCTGGCTCAACACAGAAAATGACGATTTGTTCTTTTCCGACGACACTATATTCGGTTCCTTCACACAAGAATGACGGTCATGTTTTCTCGTAGGTCGTTGGGTTGCGACCGAGTTATTCCTCAGCTGGAATCAATCAAGCCAGATGATGCCGTCGCCCATTCTGACACGATGATTCGATGTCTGCCTCTTGAACGGAAGTAATGAACAGGTGTACATATACCCGGCCAGCACATCTCTCAAAATTATTTGCCATCACATCATACCTCAATGTCAGGCAAAAAATACGCAAGCATCTGATGATTGGGTTTCAGGACAACAACCAACCTACATTGGCCAGCATGATGCGTGAGTACTATCAGGCTCATCGGCCCGCATTGACTTCTATCGCATTTGAAAGCCGAGACTGACATATTCGTATTAATGTTAGATGCCGACGTGCTAGCCGCTTGACCAAGGAACAGCAAATCGCGTTTATCCGATCGACAGATGGAAAGATATGTCCCACCATTAGAAAATCTTGGTGAATGTCTGATTGGGTATCTTATATGCCGTTTATGATACTATACTCGCTAGTTATCCTGATCCCCCCAACCCCAAGAACGCCATGAATGTGTCAACGAGAAGTGATGATGAAAAACCCTCAAAAAGACACCCCAAATCATTGAACAACAACAGTAGGCACTTTTGACCAATCGCGACACATTCCCAGGACAGTCCGGCAGAATTTGCCATACTCAACTTTCACGTCGAAGGCTCTCCACGATCCCTGTGCCAGATGCCTGAGGCGTGCGGAAGGGTCAGTGATTGGCTTAGAGCCCATATTGCCATATGTGCCACGTCCGGGACTATCGTTGTGTCAGTGCTTTGATTATACTTTTCATTAACTAGGTGAGGCTGTCAACATACCTGAATCCAGTAATCGGAAGAATAAGCACATCGTCTACCAGCTTGCTCTTCCCTCCGTCCTTCAGACCGGACAGTGCATGCCAGCGTAAGCCGGCCACTTCTTCCAGTCGACTCCGCACCACGTCGGTGAAAGCAGCCGGACCGGTCAGCGTGAGCGGATCCAGATTCATGAGCTCCTGTCGAGCAGCTCTCGACTGGAGTGACCCCCCGTAGCGGTTGGAAATATCTCCGATCGTTGCTGATAACCGATCGATGAACTTCTGCAGGATGGGATGGCCCGGGGCCCAGGCAAACGCCCATTGCGTGAGCTGCACAGGCTGCGAGTAACCCATGCGCCAGTACGTATCGGACCCCTCGGGGCAATCAGCCTCGAGGCCGACAATCGCGCGTACCGGAGCGGTAGAGTTGTAGGATGTACCGGCCCGTGTATCGTTCCAAGCGTGGAGATCGGTCGGGGTAATCCAGTCGGCAGGTGTGCGAAGCGGTTCAGTGTCGATATCGCCATACTGTTCAAATTAAAATTCTGTTCGAATTTGAAGTTGTTCTTGTGCACCTACCACTCCTCCAATCCATTTGGAAATCACGATGCGGAATACATCCGATCGCTCAACATTGCGCGCTAGATGCGCATACTGGCTCTCCAAGTCCGGTTCAAAATGGTGAATAAATTGTTCCATGCCTTCGTCCGTCCACAGAAAGTAGGCCATCTCGCCTTTGGTAGTCTGAAGCCATCGCTCGGCGCTATGACGGATGATTTGGGGCCAGGTGTCGATTCGTGTGTTTTTCCAGGTTTGGTGTACGATCATGGGAATTGTTGAATGAGGCAGGTACCCGTCCGGGGAAGCTTGGGCGGCGCTAAGAGCTAGCTCGGCCGCTTCGACGATATTCTTCGGGGGTGGTTTCGATGCGTTGGTCCATTGTGGCGGGATATACCAGGCTGCAAGATAGAACAATTAGTTCAGTCAGTAAATACTAGAGCATTGTGAATGATCGCCTACCTCCTCCCTCGGTACTCTGTGTGTGGACATGGCGGTACAGTAGTGGGTACTGATCCTCAAGATCTAACGGCCTAGTGTCGAACTGGGTACGTTGCTGGCAGATGCAAATCATTAACACCGCGCCGATAAGGGCGACGATGGCCAGACGCCGCAACCGAGTAGGTGCCATACCGTAGGTTTATCGCAACATTTTCATCTTCAGGAAGACAGATGAGACATATGTAGGATGTTGAGGGGAAAAGGGGCTCAGCCCCACGTGACAGTAGCCAGGCGCAGCCAGAAGGAAGAAGCCTTGGAAAGTTCCGAAATACACTTTTTGTGATTTTCAAAAAACAGTTCACATGTAAACTAGTACAAAGTAGTTGGTTACATGTCGTAAAGATTGTGATGTGGCCCACAGTGGGATCCGCCATAGTTAAGTGGCTACCGCTTCCCGCTCTAGGAAGGCATGAAGCCATACTACATGATTAGACCATTGCTCTTCCTCACTTTTTCAATGACCTGCTGGCCGGGGAAAAAAGGCATTGACTAGGCATCTATTCTATCGTTGAATTTTTCATTACCTATCTACGACAATAATGCAGCAATAACAGGCCCCTTGGAGATGGTCGCAGTGTGAAGTGCACCCAACAATCCAGCCCCCAAGCACCCACAACACCCGTTGGAGCACAGGACACGAATACGAACCCCTGTCACAGAAGCAGCAGTCCGTAGGTTGCTAGTTTCTGTACCTTTCTCCATTCAATGCTGGCGCAGCATCAAGAAAAAAATTCACTCTGCCGCATTGCTGGTATGTTCCAGCGTTTCCCCTGCGTCAATTTGCCGTTCAGAAGGGTTGTATCCGTGCAGCTCAGGTCAAGGGGTACAAAAAGGCTGAGCGAGAGATTCCCCGATCGGGAAGACCATGCGAGGCTGCGCTAAACCTTATACAAGACATACTAACCATCTGGGGCATGGCTGGTATCTTTTAATAACCAATTCACAGCCTGATGAAAGAAATCCTGATCGTGAGATGATCTTCACTGCAAGGCTGAGACTTGGCTGTGTTGGAGGACGAAGTTATATCCCCTTGAAACGAAAAAATCTGAATCCGTCTCACGTCAGATGCAGTTGTAGGATGCGTATCGAGAATAGTGAGGAGTAAACTTGCAACTTTCAGTGACAGAAGGCTGAAAAGCACAGGACGGATTTGGGGACGAGGGACCAGCCTTGCCTGGCTTGGCACACCCTTTTTTTCTGTTGATCATGCCAAGCGGTTGATCCAGGGTCATGGTCACGTGATGTTACCCTTCATCCCGCTTACATAAATATCATTCGGTCTATGATTGGGCGCTGCGTTTTGACGGAAGTTTCCCGGCACGCTAGTGGCACTGATTCGCAAATAGTTCCGAATTCAACAAGCCAAGTGCAATAGTTTCGGCATTTATGCTTATTCTGCCCTCACAACAAATTTTGATTCTGCACAATTGTCACATTATGTGGGGGTCATTCAGGGGGTGGACAGCAATTTTCGAAGTGATCAAAATTCCCTCTATGCGTACTTAACCGAGGTTAGTATGCTTCAGCTTTGCCATCACTCGTACTCGTACTGTAGGTTGAAGGATTGTGACGGACGGTGCAGGATCTGTGGTGCTTCTTGGCAGGGATTATGCTGGATGCTAACTGTTTCAGGTAGGAGCTAATGGTCCACGTCACCTGTGCTTCTCTTCACGTAAGACAATCCAGTAACTAATGCCTACTACTGCTGTCAGTACGGAACAATTCTGTCCCGCCGGCAGACTTGCATTTACGTGAGAGAAGTAACCTGAGGCTGTGTACTAATTAACTATACTTTTATTGGTCAAGTCCGGCTGTGTGAAGCTTTCAGAAGCACATTATCCTGTTTGCTGCCTATAGGGCTGACAGCAGGTCGAAATGGAACAATGCCACGCCAAAAAAATGTGCTGCATTCCTATTCAATATAGCACTGCCTTCTTCAACAGTAAATATCTAGTATGCAAATGGGACCTGATTATTAACGCGAAACGTTGATGAATAGGCGCAATATTACAGCCTATACAGTTACTACTAGCCACTCGCACAAGACACAGCTAGTATATTCAATGGCTAGTTTTGTAGATTTCACACTGAGTAACCATAATTATTATAGAACTCTTCACCAATGTTAATCCCGCATGGAAGTCTGATTCCAGGCCCATATTGCGAATCGGAGATAGTAACGCAACCAAACTGGAAGTTGTGCTGATCACAACCAACCAAAAGACCACACGACGTACACAAATGACTAGCTGAACCACAAAATACATAACCCACAATAAAAGATACATCCGCTCATTCAACAGGCAATATAACCCCAAATGGCGGCTATTATCACCTCAAATGAAGAGATAAGCTACCCTGTGGACCATAATGCAGCCAAGCGGGCCGAACACCCTCGGAGGACAATACCGAGATAGCATACTGGATATCGGCGTAACACCCGAAGAACATCACTATTGCCCTAAGCATGGCCAACTCACGATAGCTGTATATACCCCGCACTAAGCATTGCAAACTATGACACTCTTCTAAGGTGCAAATCAAACAAGTGATTGATCTTGCACGGTCGATATGACATCTGCTGGGGAATCGAGCGGAGCACCCCTGTATACCTCGGAATGGAGAGATACTGTCAAGGATCTGGTTGCGGGAGCGGCGGGGGGTGTTGCGCAGGTAGTTATTGGTGAGTCGTATACTCGTGATTATCACATCGGAGAGATGTGTGTGTGCTGACAGAATTATAGGACAACCATTTGGTAAGTGCCATCGCGTTCAAGGTGGATGAACATCACCTCGCATCGCCATAGTTACTTCTCCGGAAGATTGATTTATCACTATTCAGACCTCGTCAAAGTCCGCCTCCAAACCCAAGGCGGCACAAACACCAATGCCCTCTCCCTAACCCAGCAGATCTGGAAACGCGAAGGCCCATTATCATTCTACAAGGTGCGGTGTCCACCACACCCAGCTATACTATCTTATCCTAACCCTCACTATAGGGATCCCTCGTTCCCTTACTAGGCGTTGGCGCCTGCGTAAGTCCCATCCCATCTCATGCCCACTATTAAGCCTCACTCACTAAATAATGGAAACACAACAGGTAAGCATCCAATTCGGCGCCTTCCACCACTTCCGGCACCTCATCGAGCACCACAACCATCAAACCCACCCAACTCTACCTACCACCCCGACGCTCCCCCAATACTACCTCGCCGGCTGCTTCGCCGGCCTAACCAACAGCCTCATCTCCGGTCCCATTGAACACATCCGCATCCGCCTGCAAACACAACCCCACGGCGCCCTTGCACTCTACACCGGTCCGCTCGACTGCGCACGCAAGATAATCTCCCAAGCGGGGATCCTCCGTGGGTTATACCGCGGCCAAGTGGCAACCCTCCTGCGCGAAGGCCACGGCATCGGGGTCTGGTTCGCCTCCTACGAGGGATTCCTGGGTCTCGCGGCGCAGCGACAGGGGAAGCGGAGGGACGAATTGCCGAGTTGGCAGATCGCCTTGTGTGGGGGTTTAGCAGGGGAGATGTTGTGGTTGTTAAGTCATCCGGTAGATGTGATTAAGAGTAAGATGCAGAGTGATGGGTTTGGAGAGGCGCAGAGGTATAAGGGGTTTAGAGAGGCTGTGAGGATGACTTGGCGAGGAGAGGGGGTGAGAGGGTTGTTCTTTGGGATCGGGCCGGCGTTGGCGAGGGCGATGCCCGTTTCGGCGGGGACGTTTGCGGTGTAAGTTTCTTTCTTGTTTTATCGACTTGGTTTTATTTATTGTGTGCTGATTGAGTGCTTGGTAGGGTGGAGCTGGTGAGGAAGGTGTTGATTTAGGTGGTGGTTGATGGAGATAGATGACTTGATATGATGGAATGAAGTACTTAGATTGTTGTGGGAGATAAATGTTTGTTCCTACGTAGCAACACTGCATCTAGTTGCTCTTCAGACACTCGGCAATCGAGCGACCGACGTAATCCACATTCCCGTCGTTGAGCCCGGCTATAGAGACTCGCGAGTTGGCCGCCATGTAGATGTGGTATTGCACTGTATGAATTTAAGTTAGTAAGATATTCGGAGGATATTCTGAGGATTGTTCAGCTGACTTACCCTTCAGCTTCTGGACCACATCCGGAGCAAGACCCAAGAAACCAAACATACCCGACTGGCGGATCAAATGGTCCCAGTTACCAGGCGCGCCTGCACATTTATCAGAAACTAGTCAAACGCATACCGATTCACATCTCACCATTGCTGTTCAACGAATCGTACAGGGCCCTCCGCATCGCCCGGATACGACCACTCATGGTCTCGAGGTCTCTATACCAGAGTGCCTTAAGCTCCTGTTCCGCCAAGATTGTAGCAGCAATTTTGGCTCCATAAGCGGGCGGATTCGAGACTTCAGACCGTTGCAGCATCTCGAGCACTGATTGTGTGTTTGTCGCGGCTTTGTCTGTCCGAGCTACGAAGAATAGACAGCCCGTGCGCTCTCCTGTGGGAGCGTTAACGAGTGAACAACTGAAACGTCACGAAGGGATAGCAATCTCACCATATAACCCCATATTCTTCGCAAAAGACAAACAAACACCTGCCTCCAGGTCCAATTCATCAACAAAATACCGAATGGCAAAAGCGTCATCATCGATATTGCCCGAATTGAAACCAAGGTATGCTGCATCGAAGAGAGGGAATAGTCCCTTCTCTTTGACAATACGACCGACTTCCTTCCATTGCTCTTTGCTAGGATCGCAGCCGGTGGGGTTATGCGCGCACGCGTGAAGGATGACGACAGAGCCTGGTTCCGCCCGTTTAAGGGCAGAGTAGTAGCTGTCGATGTCTATGTTCTTCTGAGCGTCATCGTAGTATCCGAACGATTCGCAGGTAAACCCGAGAGAGGAAAAGACTTGGTGATGGTTTGACCATGTGGGACTGGGGATGTATATCTTTGGTAACGGTGCACGGCAACTTCGGAGAAGTAGGCCTGCTAGATGCAGAGATCCAGTGCCGGAGAGGCCTTGGCAGGTTGCGAGCTGGTGTTATTTTGTTCGTGTTAGAGCATACAATAAGACAGATGGATGTGGGAAATTCCAGAATATTGATACCTACCCTAGATTGGATTTTCTCGTAGAGTCCAGAGCCTAATGCCATCTTACTCGCCTCCAGGCGAAACGCCTGAAGACCCAAGATTGGAAGATACTCATGATTCAGACCCTGCTCAACGAGCAGCTCGCGACTCTTCCGCACGGAAGGCAGAACCCATGGCTGTCCATTCTCATCTCGGTAGGTCCCTTGCCCGAGGTTCACTTTCTGGGGGAATGTGTCGGCATTGTACTCTGCTGTGAGAGCAAAGATAGCATCGGGAGCAATATATGGGGCTGTCTCGAAGAAGGAAGAGGGAACTGTTCCCGTCTGCGTGATGGTGTTGGTTTGTATTGTCATTATGCCAGATTCTAGATGGAGAATCCAGAAAGCTGAGATGATTGCTACAAGTTAATTGTTTATTACTATTGACATGATTTGGAGCCAAATAAATGTTCTTAAGCACTGCCCACAAGGCAGCTCGGCCTTGTCCTCCGAGATGTCGGCTCTCTCGCCCGAGTACATTTTTCTCGCGTTATCCAAGCAAGCTCGGCGATTGTTCTGGGCGATAAAGGATGCGTCAAGATAGCGCGATCCGCTTATCAGGGATAATTATCGCGCAGTGGGTCAGTTTGGATGGTGAGTTTGACCATTAGATTGCGGATGAGTGGATGGCTTCGTGCGGGGAATGAGGGGTTAACTCAATCTCCATCCTTTAAGGGGGAGATACCTGGAATTGACAAAGACCTCCCTATTATTGTGTGCGGGCGGAAAATTCTCCGTCAAGCTGACATAACATTCCTTTTCCCCCATCTGAGAAGGTGCATGGGTTTGGTGCTCTATGAAATACTGCTGTGTAATCCTTGCTAGCGACACGACAGATTAGTGGACGCTGTTATACCATTCAGTAGGAATAATTGACTACATCAGATGTGCGTCAACATCCTGTGTAATATCATAATGTCTGCTTCGCTCCTGGTCTATAGCTCCGCCTATTATACGAAAAAGGCACTATGTATAGAACTAACTGCGCGCTGGATGCTGTGCGTTGCCCCACGCGCGACTTCTAGCGCCAAATGGCTAGAGCACTATACTACTAGTAATATGTCCCCCCATTAACAAGCATCCTACTCATCATCAACATCCTTCGTCTTCCATAACATCCATGCAACACAAATTACCCCCTTGAACACCACGGCAGTCCAAAGTGCGCCCGGCAATCCAACCTCACTCCTCGCCCACCAGCCCCCCGCCACAATTCCAATCAACATCCCCACCACAGCCCCCAACCGCCTCCACTCATCAGGAGCCTTGAGCACACTGACAGAGGTCAGTCCCGGCGACGAGAACAAATCACAATAAATGCTAGTAAGTACAACACTAGTCAAACTACTGCACTTCAACACACGACTCGAAACGGCCTGACCACTACTCTGAAACGCGACCAATGCCAACGGCACGCCAATTTTCCACGTCAGAGGATCGCTCTTGCCCGTCTGCTGCACCGTGACAATACTCGCAGCGACAGCGACACAAATCATCTGCAGTGCAAAAGACAGAGTCAGTGCGGACCGTTGCCGCGGCGTGTGGAACAGGCGGTGTAACACGGCGAAGAAAAAGGAGCCGATGCAGAAACTGCCGATCGAGATGAGCGATTTAAGCCACCGTTGAGTCTCGTCCAGCCCGGCCAGTCCTAGTCCAAAGTATACCGTGTTGCCCGTCTGCATGCTCACAAAGGAGCCCCAGATGAACACGGCAGAACTGTCCAGAAGACCTGTGATGACGTAGCAAAAAATGAGGAGAAGGTCTGCTCGGTGCGGGTCGACTTCGGTGCGGAGATGGCGGCGCAGTTGGCTCAGGGGAGAAGGTTTGGAGCTAGGTCCCCGATGCCCCAGAAGAGGGTCGTTCTCATGGGCGGGAAATTCCTGATAGTGCGCGGTTTCGTGCGCCATGGTCGCCAGTGTGGGATGGCTAAAGGTCTGTGTGGAAAATACGAGAGGGGAGGGAGAGATAGATTGGTTGTTTTGGGGCCTGAAGTGCCCGGTCTGGCAAACTAGGCAGCAAGTATAATTTCAAATGAGTGTCTCAAATAGCGATATGAATAGCGACAGCTAGCAGGGACTTAATAGTTCGTCCACGGTTAACACGGCAGTGGGAGATGAAGGGGGGAAAAGAGTTGGAGATGAGTGGAGAAAGAAAGAGCGAGACTGGGATCCATCGCGCGTGACGTCGGCGCAGATCCAATGACGTTGAGTGCCCGGCCCTGTAGGGCTGAACTGCTGGGGCCAATGGACTCCCCCTTCTCCCCAAACAAGCATTGCTACCAAGCTTTGTTCGGGCTTTTTGACCCCAGACGAGGTCCCACCCTTGCGCCTGTTTCTTGCTTTCTGGATTCCACGTCACTGGCTGGCCGGAAGAGTCGGATATGAGAGATTTTCATTGATATCAAGGTTGCTCTGACCCACCCCTCGGCCAGGGAATATAAGAATGCTCGGTTTCTACGGTCGCAGCGAGAGACAGAGATCTGGAAGACCAAGCTTTTCTAGTAGATTCCAAAGATGCAGCTAACCCTGCCACCACGTCAGCTGTTGCTGAGTTTCGCGACCGTGGCCGCCCTCCTTGATCCAAGCCATGGAGGCCCGGTCCCTAACGAAGCGTACCAGCAACTACTGCAGATTCCCGCCTCATCCCCATCCATTTTTTTCCAAGACAAGCCATTCACCCCCGATCATCGCGACCCCTATGATCACAAGGTGGATGCGATCGGGGAAGGCCATGAGCCCTTGCCCTGGCGCATGGGAGATGGAGCCACCATCATGGGACCCCGCAACAAGGACCGTGAGCGCCAGAACCCCGACATGCTCCGTCCTCCGAGCACCGACCATGGCAACATGCCGAACATGCGGTGGAGCTTTGCTGACTCCCACATTCGCATCGAGGTAAGCCGTTCAAGAGTCTTGTGTACGACAAGCAAAATAGGCTAATGCACTGCAGGAGGGCGGCTGGACACGCCAGACTACCGTACGCGAGCTGCCAACGAGCAAGGAGCTTGCGGGAGTAAACATGCGCCTCGATGAGGGTGTCATCCGCGAGCTGCACTGGCATCGAGAAGCAGAGTGGGCGTATGTGCTGGCCGGACGTGTACGAGTGACTGGTCTTGACCTGGAGGGAGGCAGCTTCATCGACGACCTGGAAGAGGGTGACCTCTGGTACTTCCCATCAGGCCATCCCCATTCCCTCCAGGGTCTCAGTCCGAATGGCACCGAGTTCTTACTGATCTTCGACGATGGAAACTTCTCCGAGGAGTCAACGTTCTTGTTGACCGACTGGATCGGTATGTCCATAATTATGCTGTTGTACAACCTCCACAAAAATACTAACAATGCTATACAACAGCACATACACCCAAGTCTGTCCTCGCCGGAAACTTCCGCATGCGTCCACAAACATTTAAGAACATCCCACCATCTGAAAAGTACATCTTCCAGGGCTCTGTCCCAGACTCTATTCCCAAAGAGCTCCCCCGCAACTTCAAAGCATCCAAGCAGCGCTTCACGCATAAGATGCTCGCTCAAAAACCCGAGCATACCTCTGGCGGAGAGGTGCGCATCACAGACTCGTCCAACTTTCCCATCTCCAAGACGGTCGCGGCCGCCCACCTGACCATTAACCCGGGCGCTATCCGGGAGATGCACTGGCATCCCAATGCGGATGAATGGTCCTACTTTAAGCGCGGTCGGGCGCGAGTGACTATCTTCGCTGCTGAAGGTAATGCTCGTACGTTCGACTACGTAGCGGGGGATGTGGGCATTGTTCCTCGCAACATGGGTCATTTCATTGAGAACCTTAGTGATGACGAGGAGGTCGAGGTGTTGGAAATCTTCCGGGCGGACCGATTCCGGGACTTTTCGTTGTTCCAGTGGATGGGAGAGACACCGCAGCGGATGGTGGCAGAGCATGTGTTTAAGGATGATCCAGATGCGGCCAGGGAGTTCCTTAAGAGTGTGGAGAGTGGGGAGAAGGATCCGATTCGGAGCCCAAGTGAGTAGATGAGGTTCTACGCGTGTATTTTGCTATTGTGCATTGCAGGGAAAGGAGCAGTCATAGGCTGCCTAAAAAAACGACCATAGCTTAATTGCCTTACTTTAAGATGTATGTAGTAGGATCGTTTGAAATAAGCAACAGGACTCAATTCTAAGAGACAAGTCTGGACAATTCATATAAAAATTAGAATTTCAAGCAAGCCGGGATCGGTAGGTGGACTTGATATAGCCAGCACGTGAATCAACAACTACGACTGCTTATGGGAGACTTCTGGATTACCTGCAGCACATTGATTCCCACTCACCCATTAGCTTGGCAAGACGACTCTCTCCTGAAAGGTCCTTCAATAATATCCCGTCGACCACCATTGGGACTTGAATCGCGATAGAATCGAAGTGTCACGCTATAATGTTCCGGGTTACCTTCCGCAAGTTCCCGGTCTCGGGCATCTTCCATAACCAAGTCGTAAACACTGGTTTCGTGTAACTCAAACGGCCCATCACCATTATCGCGCAGATCTGAGTAGATACCACCTGTGGCGCGTCCATCTATATGGTACCGCGCCCAGATTGCATCACCGTAGCGCTCTCCAGAGATGGTTGTGCAGTACCGAGATGCCCATGGCTCGACTAGTCGCATTTTAGCCGTTTTGTTGATGACGTCTGCGATGGGAATATCGAGAAATATCTATTCAGGTAGAGATGATTCCATAGTCGCCGATAAGCTCTGCAGGATATGATGCCTTTGTGGTGTTTGAAAGAAAAAGACAAAGAACGGAAACAATCTTGTCCCAAGATTACGCTATCTTCGGCGCGCGCATGGAACAGAACGCAGGTCGCGGCGATGCTTAACGGTTCAGGGGCCTTCAGCGACGAGTGAGGATGGAAGCCAAAGCACCAAAGAATGGCTAAAGATCTTCCAGGATGTCATCTCGTGGTCGGGCAGAGGCACGTTAGTAGTCCCGCTGACACCGTTATGATACCATGGAATCGTTGTTGACTGACACAGCCCCTTCAGCCACAGATGTTATTTATCTTCCATCCCTGAATGTCGCAGCCTAGTCAAAACAGCAACCAGATACGATTACGACATCCCGAAGGCTTAGCCACCCAAAATAGCGGGACCCACGGGTCGCAGATGCCCCGCCATTGTTGATGCCTTCATTTTTCGGTCTTTTGTCGCCCTACGTCAGTCAGCTCCATTCTCATATTAATATCCTGCTTATTCTCCCGCCTGTCAACAATCACACATAAGTACACCGTCTCTCCTAAAGACACACTCTTCCTGATTATACCCTCCTATCCCCTCCTACCCTCCCAACACCCTCACAATGTCACAACCATCCACCAACACAAACAGCCACAAGATGTGGGACAAAACCAAAACCTACGGCAAAATGGGCTTCGACAAAGCCTGGGGCGCCCTCGACAAGCTGGGCGCCCCCGTCAACAGACTCAGCAATAAGTTGGGCTCCGAGGCCTTCTGGCCCATGACCCTCGACAAAGAAAGTGAAAAGGTCGCCCGGATTCTCCGCAGTTTCTGCAAAGATGGCGTGTACGTGGACGAACCAGCCGCGGACACTGCACCTCCTGTCAACAGCAACGAAGCATCATCATCGAAACAGAAGATTGACAAGCCCCGCGGAAAACAAAAGGTGCTGAAGAAAATCCCCTCGGAAGTGATTCGGCAGGCCAAGGGAATCGTCGTGTTCACGGCCATGCGAACAGGCTTGTGGTTCAGTGGAGCCGGTGGAAGTGGCATTCTGATCGCCCGGGTGCCGGAGACCGGGGAGTGGAGTGCCCCGTCGGGGATCTTGTTGCATACGGCTGGATTGGGCTTCCTTGTTGGTGCGGATATCTACGACTGCGTGATGGTCATCAATACCTACGAGGCGCTGGAAGCATTCACCAAGGTTAGAGTGACGCTGGGCAGCGAGATCACTGTTGCTGCGGGCCCGATTGGCATGGGCGGGGTGTTGGAGTCGGAGGTACATAAGCGCCGGGCGCCGATTTGGTGCTATGTCAAGAGTAGGGGTTTCTACGCGGGGGTGCAGATTGATGGAACAATTGTTATTGAGCGCAACGATGAGAACGAAAGGTTCTATGGTCGGAAAATTCCAGTCAAGGAGATCCTGAGTGGCCACGTGCGCACGGATAACCCGTCCGTGCGAATGTTGACGCACACGCTACGTTCCGCGCAGGGAGATGCCAACTTTGACCAGGCTCCTGCTGGAGTGCAAGCGCCCATGGGACCGAGTCCTAGTGATTATGCACCTGAGGATCTTCATCATACTCATATGGTTAACACTGGGGCGGCCCCAGGCGGGGGAGCACCATATCAGCCCGGTCAATATCCTCCTGGGCCCCAAGTTGGTCCTGGTCCTGGTCCGCAATATCAAGCCGGTTCCCAGTACCAGCAAGGACCCCAGCATCAGCAAGGGCCTCAGTATCAGCAAACACCTCAGTATCAGCAAACACCTCAGTATCAGGGTGGTCCGCAGTATCAACATGGTGCCCCGTATCAGCCAGGTCCTCAATATCAACAACCGGGTGCGCCATACCAACCTGGTCCCCAGTATCACCCGGGTCATCAGTAGCCTTTGAACCGAAATTGATGAGCTGCGCCCGCAACATATCTTTGTACCTGCTTCTTCCAGCGAGACGGATGCCCTATTGTTAGAACACACAAGATAACGAATCACGATTGATAACAACTTTTCTAATCAAAGAATTCTATATATGCCTTTTCTGCCTATCATCGCTTTGTAACCCCATGCACATAACATACCACGCGAATCTTTCGCCCCTGTTAGTAGCTCTAACAAACCAGCCTGATGATGATCCCAGTGGCAGTGCCAGCTAACCCCGTTATTTCCGACAACCTGCCACTCCATATATCCCAATAAAAACCCCACTCTACAATAATAAACACTTCAGGCCATTCTACACCCTCAAACTCGTTACAGGATTATAATGAAAATAATCCTCACCGGCAGCACCGGCTTCATCGGCCACCAAATTCTCACCCAATGTCTCCAAAACCCACACATCACATCCATTATCGCGCTCTCCCGGCGCCCAATCCCCACCAAGAACCCCAAGCTCACCGTCAAACTCGTAGAAGATTTCCTCATCTACCCTGAGAGTCTGTTACAAGAGTTGAGGGGAGCGGAGGCGTGTATTTGGTATAATTTCCCCACCCATCTACCTTACAGATAGGAGTAAAGTACATCTGTGACATTAATGAAAGAATACCGGAACAGGGCGATCGGAATCAACAGGACCCGAGATACCGAAACAGCTCGGAAAATCAATGTTGAGTACACGATGGCTGCGATGAGGGCCTTCGGCACACATTTGTCTTTCTTGGTTGAGGGAGGGGGGAAGAAGTTCCGCTTCGTTTATCTGAGCGGAGGCATGTCGGAGAGGGATCAGAGTAGGTCGCTGTGGATGGCGGGGGAGATGAGGAAGATCAGGGTACCACTCTACTATTCATTCTCTCTTTTATACATTCTAGATTTTATTATATATGTTGGGGAAGGTCTAAGGTGGAAAAGCATGATACTAACGGATACGGACAGGGACAAGTTGAGAACGAGTTGACTGACTACGAAAACAACAACAACAGTGTAGAGGTGTGTATTGCCCGACCGGGGATGGTGCTTGCACGGGGGATGAGTCTAAGGTCATTGATATTTGGAATGGGACCGTCGATTTGGGTGGACGATTTGGCGAAGGTGTTGGTAGATGTTGCTGTGAGGGGGGATGTAGATGGAGGGAGGGTGTTGGAGAATGAGGAAATGCTTCGGTGGGATCATTGATTTATTACTGTGCTGATTGTGGGAACTACTAATTGAATATCCCGAGAATGTTTCTGGTCCGTGGATTTAATTGTTATTTGGCTAGTAAAAATTTCCGATCGCAAGATATTGATATTGATAGCTATACTGGTGGGCAGGGACGGGTTGGTTCCTAGCAAGCGTTCATGTTAGCTTTTGCTGAAGTTGACACGATGAGTGTGACAAGGTTTGATTGGAAGAAGCCTGTCAGAGACCCGTCTTGAATAGGTACAATGTTTTTTCACCACAGAGAAAAAAAGTGAACAATATTTAAGTAAGGGATGTCGACATCATAGGACTGTAATGGTGTTGATCATGGAAAGGGGGAGGCGAATAGTGACATACCGACCAGTCGGGTTGCTTCCCTGGGTCTATTGAAAACAGGGAAGCAAGTCTTCCTGAAGGAAGAGAAGTTTCGCTGGGCAAAGTATATTAGTTGGATGATTTGTAGGCCGCTGATCATGACAACGATGGTCGCTGGTGTATTAGGGAGTATAGAATCATTCTCAGAATGTCCAGCTGTGATAGTTGCAAGGCCTGCATTCTATTTTATGGTCGCGTTTAAATAGTTACTCCTTGTGTTGAGACTAGGGTCGTGGCCCTATCCCCTGTTTTCATTGTTTTCAGTGTTTTCAACGTGTTTTCAGTGTTTTCACCAATGTTTTCATTGTTTTCAACTCGCGTGGACCATGTGGTTGCAGGCACCATGATGGCGGTTTGCACTGTGATGAAGACTACGGAGTGCACCCCAACAAATACCAGGGATGACCGGAAAAAGCTTCCAGTGAAATTCTAATTTGCCAATCTCGTCTGCCAGTTGGCAGCTATTAAAAGGCATGGAAATACTGATCGTCTATCTCTAAGTCTGAATGCTGCATTATATCTGTTGGCATCATGTATGATTTCGTGTTGAACAGCTCAATTTCCGAGCTCCATCTTGCCATATCCGAAAAAGCACTCCATCCGGGCAAACACTTGAAAACGAACCTTCTCAGGCATTCTCCTTGTATATCTGCCGTATTAAATCCGCCAACTTCTCTACCTCGTGCGTGTTCCATGGCATGGCGTGATGATAGTCGACCTCGTACAATTTCTTGGTTTTCGAGTCATAGTATTTCGCGTACTGAAGGCGGCTGAGCGGCAATACCCAGTCCTTGAGTCCGTGGACGTGCAATGTAGGCAGCGAGACGATGTTATCTTCAAAGTTGAAGTCTGCGGCACGTCAGTATCTTCAAAGCAAACCCAGCAAAGCAAAGAAACCAAAGTCAGTGGGGCAGAAAGAAGGGAAACCCGGGCGACAATTACTCCGCGGGCAAAGCAAAAGATAGATAGGAACAAGCAAACATACGCTTCGACACCTCCGATTCCAGTGGTGTTCCGGCACCCATGCAACAAACTCCGAACTTTAGCTGGATTCCCTCATTCGCATCCCAGCCCGAGGCAGCTCTGCGCTGCTGATCCAACAGCAGTCCACCGACCACTCTGGTTCCCTGACTGAATCCCATAGCACCGACCCACGGACCGACTGGTTCATCTTGCTCCCGATCATGTTGCACCATCAGCTTCAAAACCCTCTCAATACCGTCCCGTCCAACATCATCATACCCACTTCCATCGACCAGTTCCTTGCCGTCGCTGTCATTTGTCACCCATGATTTGTATGGCTCGTAGCCGCGAAAGGCGGGGAGGACGCCGGGACCAGCGTCGCGGGTGTAGGGACCCTCGAAAAAGACGAGTTCAAAGTCATTCTCAAGAAGGCTGGCGAGGCGCGAGCATTGGATCCGGTAGATTTCGGCTTTGGAGCCACCGCCGTGGAAGCAGGCGATGCGGGGGCGGGGTTCGGGAGGGAACATTCTGGGGTGTTTGTAGGGCGAGGAGTGTGGACGTTGAAGACTGTTGGGATAGAGTCCGTCTCCCAGTATAGATAGAGAAAAACCAGAGCGTCTGATGCTTAAATTCTTGGAGCAGAGACGTGTGTTTTTATGAGACGGTGAGAAGGATCGCGAGGGGCACGGTCATGTGAGATTTTAGCTGCAAGTTTCGGTCGCCGCACTCTCTTATTGGCGCCGGAGTATCTTTTCTGACAAAACCTGCATGGTGATCGGGATCTCATGTCAATGGTTGAAATGCCTTACTTGGTATATAGCTAACAGTGTGCCTACGATGTAGTATGAACCAGCAATCTACGGGACAATTCTGGGGGTATTGATGGTCCCACCGCGAACCAGAAATCCAATAAATCACTCCAAAAGACAGTCCCCGGACATTCCCCGATACCCCACGAACCCCCGCACCATCAAACAAAACCAGTGAGACCAAGGCAGCAGTTCCTGTTCACAACATGTTCCCAACTTGCCTTAACTTCATGAAATCACCCCCTTCACATCCACCATCATGTCCAAACGCATCATCATCACCGGTGGCTCCGGCAAAGCTGGCCAATTCATCATTTCCCATCTCCTCGCCCACAACTATGACATTCTCAACCTGGACCTAAACCCGCTTCCCGCTCCCCTCAGCAACAGAGTCCACACCCTCAAAGTCGACCTCACCGACAACGGTCAAGTGCATGGCGCCCTGCACTCTCATTTCCATCTCACCGAACCATTTCGCGAACCCCTCCGCCAGGTCCCCGATGCTGTGATCCATCTAGCCGGGTACGCAAGGAATATGATCGTTCCCGATAACGAAACCTTCCGAGGCAATGTTCTCTCTACCTATAATGTGCTGGAAGCTGCGTGTCGAATCGGGGTACCCAAGATCATTACTGCCAGTTCACTCTGTGCGTACGGTGTTGCTTTTGCAGAAGGGGATGTCGATTACCCTTCTTTCCCGGTTGATGAGGAGGTAGATACGAACCCGATGGATGTGTATGGTCTATCGAAAGTGGTTGGGGAACGCACAGCGCGGAGCTTTGCTCGGCGATTTGGGACGGATATCTACGTCATGCGGCTGGGAGCTATTGTCGCGCCGGAGGAAATGCGGAGTCGGTTTGAGGAATATGTGCATTCACCGGCGAAGTATAAGGCGCATGGATGGGCATATACGGATGCCAGAGATGTTGGGTTGATGTTTGAGAGGGGCCTTGTTACAGATGGATTGGGGTTCCAGGTCTTTAATGCGGTGAATGATGAGATTACGAACACTGCGAGCTCGACGGGGGAGTTCTTGCAGAGGATGTGTCCCAATGTTCCGATTACGAGGGAGATGGGGGAGAAGGAGGCCCCGGTGACGAATAGAAAGATGAAGGAGATGTTGGGTTTTGAGCAGAGGTACCAGTGGCAGGACGAGTATTTCCAAAAGTGAAGGTTGGGATAGTAGGGCGGAATCTGGTAGTGGCTGAGTAGTTGGGCCATAGACATAGATAGCTGTCTGATATATGACCATCATAGCAGTGGCTTAGCGCGGTACACCCGGGGGTCAACATATCATTGCTTCATGTGTCTGCATATATAACACCTTGGGTGAGAAAGCAATTCATTTCAGGTGCATAAATGGGACCCTTCAGGCCCACTGGCAGCTCGGAGTTAAGACAATCAGGCCATTCAGCGAAGGCGTGTTTGGCTGAGACAGTCCGAGGCTCCTAGATTAACGGTAACCCAATGCGGAAATGACTAAACTAGCCGCGGCTCAGGGCCCTCTTTTCGGCGGTTGAACCCGATATTGCCGAAAGGGGAAGATGGCAGTGCATCGATGCCAACGATGTATGGTGAGATAAAAACTCAGGCTGGTGAACTGAACATACTGGAATCAAGTATGATCCCTCCATCTCCCTCTAATCTTCACATTATCATGATACGGCATCTATTGGAAGGGTATCCCAATCCGGTCACCGGAGAGGATAGCCGACGTGCCGATGACTAAGCGGCAGGACCAAAGCCGCTGTCTCGGTGGCGCGTCGAACCTCAAGGGATTGTCATGTTCCTGCTGTGCGGATATGCGCGCAGCCCCATTGACATACTATTGTTCGGTTTAGCTCTTGCTTAGGCGGTCCAAATAACCGGCTGTCATTTTCCTGATTGGCTCCACTCGCGCTTCTGTCCCTTGGATCGCCCTTGTAACATGCAGGCGCGCGTGCCGGAGTCCAGCCCTACCCCCGAGGGGGATCGGTATGTGCCCCTTCGGCGGACTGCTCGGGCTTGTGACTCGTGCCATCGGAGAAAAGTAGGTTGCGCTTCGGGTGTCCACTTTCAGTCCAATTTGCAATACTTTATTAACTTCTCCCGTGGGTCAGATCCAATGTGATACATCTGTTCCCTGTAATTGGTGCCGCCACCATAACCTGGATTGTACCTTTGATAGACCTGTTGGCGGGAACAAACGAAAGAAGACCACCCAACCTGCCAATCCAAGGTGAGATTGTTCGTCCTCTTTTCATGTGGCATTCACTAACTACTCAAGACCCTTGAGACGACCTCACCAGGAAGACCTGGAGGACAGGGTGCGGAAGCTTGAGGAGCTTCTCACCCGGTCGATCTCCACTACGCAGCACCCAAGGAATTGTCTTTCTCTATTGGAGAAAGGCCATCTGGATACTGAACAGTCTCCGAGCTTGGGTGAATCGACGGAGCTGCCTATTCAGACGAATACTTCGGGTCCCAGTAGTGGCTTATTGTTCGGGAAGATCCACTTTGCCGGTCACTATGTGGGCGAGATTCGCTCATATAGTGGTATCCCGTGCTTCTCAGAGTCCGGTCACGAGTGGGTGCGATCCTGTACGGGAGAGCCTGGCACATTCGAGGACGTCTGGTCGCACAAATACCCGAACCAGGTCCCCTACCTGACGACTCCTCACCCGCAGAATGGTTACAACCACTCTGTCACACCAGACCTCCCAGACCGGTCGTTGGTGGAACAGTACGTGAGTCACTTCTTCACTTCTTTCGAACGCATGGTCTTCCCGGTGGTGGATGAGGTTCTCTTCCGGGATACCGTGGAGCTAGCGTATCGCCCATGTCAAGGACCGCCACCTAAGGAATATACCCGGGCTAGAGCATGTATATTTGCATTCCTCGCTTTCATTGCCGAGCTGGATCCTTCTCCAAGTCTTCCCCCGCTAGAACCTCCTGTCTATGCCGCCAAGGCACAAAGCCTCCTCCCGTACATTCTGCACGATGTCAGTGTACCTACGCTACAAACCATGGTCATGCATGTGAGGACTGACCCCACCCGCTCACGGACAAGCACCAATCTCGTTAATTGCAACTCCAGGCTATATACCGAACGTTCACTGGCGAATTACAACTAGCCAACCAGTTTCATTCCATGGCATGTCGGGTCATGTTCATGCTTGGCGGAGAGACAGGCGAGACGGTAGACGCGTTCCGAGAGTCATCCAAAGATCCCGAAGACCGGAAATGGCGTTCTCAACGGATGCTGCGCCGCTTATTCTGGATCTGCTATGGCTTCGATAAAGAGATATGTTTCAGATCCGGCCAACCACCCGTTATACACGACGAATACTGCGATCTTACACTGCCGCCGAACTACACCGAAATCCAATACCCCAGCACGGATGGCCATCCTATCCGCTACGATGACATGACGATACCCATATTTCCCGGAGACCTGCGACTATCGATGCTCAAGTCGAAAACCTACCGGACACTTTACTCCGCTCAAGCGTTGCGCAAATCCGACGCTCAACTGCTCCAGGATATCCGCGAGCTTGACGACGAACTCGAGCAATGGCGCCTAAACGTACCGCCCGGGCACCGTCCAACCCTCGGGTCCTTCCACGAGAAGCAACCCATTCCAGTATACCGCATGCAACCTATCGTCATTCGACTGGAATATCACTATATGATGTGCACTATCCATCGCGCCAGCGGACGATGTGACGCCTGGGGTCAAGCGTGGAGAAATTGCAAGACTGGAATGATGGAGGGAGTGAACTCGAGCATGCTCTTAGCTGTGGAGGCTAGTCGGTCCTCGCTGCATTTCCTTCGTACGGTCATCAGTTCAGTCCGCCCTGAGGCTTTCTGGTGCGTTCTCACATAACCTATCCTGACCTGGTTCATGCATACTGATGTACCACTTAAGGATGATTATTTTCTATCCCATGTCCGCCATCCTCACCATATTCTGCAGCATTCTAGCGAACCCACTTGATCCATATGTCGAAGAAGACCTGCATCTACTGACCGTGGTTCCGGACCTCGTCAGGGACGTGCGGCGGCGACGCACCTCGGAAGTAGAGATTGCACATATGCAAACAGTCACGAATTTTGTGGCCGAGTTGATCCGACTGGGACATTGCGCTATTGACAAGGCTCGTCGGAGCCAGAGGCAGCTGACTCAACCGTGACTCCTTCCTTGTCTCTTGCTTGAGAGCTTTACAAATTTACCTTTTCACTGTTGATATTGCTTACTGGAGTCATTGCTCACGATACCCATGTTTTATGACTTGTTGAAGTCACTGCCATATCGTATGGCGCATATGCGTAAGTGCATATTGGGCTAGGTTTGGATATTGGATCGCAATGTTTATGCTAGATTATATGTACATTCCATAGATACTTCGATTGATTCCCAAAATTTCCCTCTTCTGGTTCAGTGAACTAGGCGGTGTCGGGGACTCGCTTAAACCCATTTTGGGGATAGATATTCTCGACTTCCTGTAGCGCTCTAACATGCTAAGCGACAAAGAAAGCAATGGTGGGCACTGTGAGGCAACATTCAGACCCCTGAGTCACTATTGGGTGCCTACATAGTGCCTACTGATCTCTGGCCATTTATTTCCTTCGGATTCCTCATCCTTTGCACTCGCTACCCGCTTTGTCAGCTTCACCGACACTTGGCCGAGGGATACCCACAGCTGGACCCTTAGCCTTGCTGAACAGCACACCCGGATCAGGATTTGCGAGCTGATTATATGTGCCCACTGCCTCATACATTGGGTGGGAATGGAGACGTGCACGTGTCGTTGGAGTGTGTTAATTTAGACCACATTTCACGGTAAGGCCGCATTTCTACCCAACCATGATGGAACGAGAATATGCCCCTCACCCAGCTGTACCTTCTCCTGTCGATCTGCCTCTCTTTCTATGTTATAGAGTCCGGTTTGGTACATGCGACCGGGGATTTTGGATGTCTTCAGCACCCCAGCTCAGGGACGAATGGTCACGTGCCTATACTATTGCTGTTAATGTTGTAGTAGTCAAGGGGAGGCTGCCGTAGTTACTTACCTTCCCCCACGTAACTTACTATTCCATAATGCATTCGCCTCTCATGAGATTTCATGATTCTGTGACCCTTCTCACCACATACAGAAAGCTAATAAGCGACATTGTAACTGGAGCACCCAGCATAGTCATGTTTCAGCATCAATTGGTCGCCTCGTTCCCAAAATGCTCACCAATGCCCACTCTACAACACATTGCAAGCTGATTCACCAGCTAATGGAAAGTGGACAACATCGCCTTCCTGAAGCCTCGACCCTCTTGGGTATCTTGGTACACCGGCCTATGCACAGTAATGCTAACCCAGCATCCATTCCAGATAGTTATATAAGTCCCTGTCCTTCACCCTTCTGGTCTTATCCAAGACAGCACTCAGCTCGGACACAGTCTTACCTACTTACTACAAGAAAATCCAATCTCGATCCACTTACAAAACAACTAAATGTGAGTATCACCCATACCACACACACAACAAGTCCATACCCAACTAACAACAAAAGCCACAAACCCCACCCAAAATGGCAATCTGGCTCCAAGGCCCCGGCTCCGGCGCCATCGCCGACCCCGCCCTCAAAATCCGCCCGGACAGAGGAGGCGCAATCGTGCAGCCATCAAGACCGGATGCGAAGCAGGGAGCTGTTCACTTCATTCTCCCCGCCCCACCACGCGAAAACCCGAACATCACCTCCGTCGACGTTGACTTTGAAACCGATTCGGCTTACGTCGACGCGGTGGCTATCCGCTTTGCCAACATGGAGGCATTCCGGGAACGGTTTCCCCGCCCGAAGACTTCGTCGTTCCACATCGATGTTCCTAGGGGAGAGGCGGAATATAATGGTAGGGGGGTTGTTGTGACTGTTTATGTCAAGTTTCAGGAGTATAGGGCTGTGGTTGACTTTGATGAGGTGAGGATTGCGGTTGAGTAAGGGGTCTATCTGTTGTTGTTTGTTGGGATTTCAGCTTTTTGTTTCGGTTCTGTATTATGTATAGTCTATGGGTTTGACGGTTTATTGCTTCCCAGACAGAGTGGGGAGTGTTGTTTGCTTATTGTTCGTTTCTGTATTTGTTTAACTCTACTTGCTAAACGTTTCGACCAATGTCTGACTGAACTGATCGATTCCTGATTGTGTTGTGTGTTTTGCGTGCTTCAACGGGAGCTGCGAGCTAAAGATAGACAATGCCAAATGGCCCAAGTCAATCTGAGAGGCTTTCTTACAGACAATGTATGCAACAGACATAACATGGAATACTATTCCTCTATCAAACCCAACATGCTGTCTCATAAAGAAGACCGGAATAACGAAAACCCACCACAATACTAAACCACCCAGAACACCTGATACTCCAGACAAACCAAATCATATCATTAACCTCATAACATCATATCTCATAAATATCCCCCTACCTCATAGCCATACTAGCAATAACCACCGAACTCATATGACTCCCAGTAGAAATATACCCTCCCCTCCCCATATTCATCCCCATCATCCCGACCCCCAGCTGCCCCAAATTCATCCTCTCCTCGCCTACCATCCTCGGCTCCAGCGCCAAACTCCTCTCATACATCCCCTCGACATCACCCCCGGCGGCTTGCACATTCCGGACAATAAACTCCTGTATTTCGGGGACAGGAAGCAAACTGTACCCGACGGCCTGGCAGCTCTCGATCTCGCGCAGGATGTCGGCGACTTTGACCCGCTTGCTGAAGTTTATCATGACGTTGGGCGGTGGGGTGTGGCTCGGGATGCCGTCTTCAATGAAGGTGAGGTCGGTTAGGTAAGTTCCTTTATTACGGTTTGGTGTGTTAGCATGTGGGTGAGAGTGTGGACTGGGTAATGAATGGTGATGGGGAAGGGACGTACCGAGGAAGGGAATGCATGGTGGGCTTGCCCCGTGTAGCTTATCTCGGTACTTGATGAAGTTCTTCTCGCTGGACATGAGACTTTGCATGTCTTCGAGGAGTTTGCGCGTCTTGGGGTTCACTTGCGTCCAGGTGCGGTGGAGACGGTAGATAGGGCTTGTGGCGAGGCCGGAGATGAGGGACATCATGGTTGCGAAGTTGTTTAGGGAGCGGCAGTTCTGTTATTACACCTGTATGTTAGTATGTAGGATGATAGTGCTGGGTGCAGGGGGCATACATCGGCAATGTTGATGAACTGTTTGATCAGCGAGACACGCTTCTTCATCTCATCCTGGGCCAGGATCATTTCTCCTACCCAGTTTGCGAGCTGGTTGGAGTGTAGAATCGTGGCGTTGACGCCGGTGGTGCGTTCGATGGAGCTGGTGCTACTAGCTGTGCTGGTGCTGGTGCGGCGTGAGGCTGGAACAGATGGCGGCCTATCGGTATCTTTCTTCTGCCATGATTTGTTGAGACACTCGGTAGGTTTGATTCGAGCGAAGAGACGAGATTCGATTATGGTGAGTTGGCGGGCGAGCTCCATCGGATCGAGGTCGAGGAACTTGAGCTTCTTCATGTTCCTCGGGGTAAGTGGTTTAGGCACTGTGCTGTTTGGGGGAGTCATGTAACGTTTGAGGATGTCTTGGCCCTTCAAGCGGTGTTCAATGATGGTGAGGAGTTGCGAGGAGGTGGGAACGTTGGTGAGAGGCTGTATTTGAGCGTGTATGTATCGGAGGAAGTCCATAGTTGATTCGGTGGGTGGTTCCATCCAGTACCGCTCTAGCCAGGTCTTGAGTATGTTAATGACGCGGAAGCGGACGGTCTTCTGCTTCTGTTCTGTCCATCGTGAGAGGTCAGAGTCGGTAAGGCCCGGAGGTGGGGGCATGTTAAGTCGTTGGAGGAGAATCTCAAAGAGTTCCCTGCCGCAGACGAATGTAGGGTAGGTCATGAGGAAGGTCTCGTTGAACGAGACGTCTAGTCGATCATGGCGTGTCAGCTGCTCAACCAATCCACAGATGGTCCCCTGTTTGATGCTTTGGCGTCGCTCGTCCTCGTAAACAACCTCATCCTCGAAGTCGAGGCTCAAGAACGGGGCCGCGTTCGTGTCGATCGGCATCGTCGACCATTTCCTGGCGTGCTGGGAGCTGGAAGACATTGTCGTGGGCGTATTGTTTCGTGCATAGTCGAGGTCGGATAGAGACGCTGAACTGGCCAGTCGACGTGCTTGGGGCAAGAGGGGGTTTATGTCCGGGGTGACACCGGCAGCCTGGTGCAAGTAGACAATAGTGGACAATAGTTCTCACGCGAGTAAGAGGGAAGCGAGTATAGCGCTGGAACCACGGGTCTGGAACCCCACCAGCCCACATAGGATGGACGTTGTGCGTCACTTCCCGGATGTCTTCAGCGAGGTAGGGCCAGGGGCGCACAGGTTCCGACATCGCCAGCATTTATCAATCTTATCACCGACGCGGATCGGCCTCATCATCTCCATATTGAGTAAGGCAAGGCCATTGCACGGCTCCACCTGAGCCATTTTCTGCGTATTAGCGCGTTCATAGTCTGCTCACCGTGCGTGTCTCGGGTGGGTTCGGTGCTGGTGGTTGCCTATGATTGGGCTGGCGCGCTTGTCGTCGGCCGATTCTCTTCTCTGATGGCTGCTGCCAAGGTGGAATGGCTTCTAGGATGCTGGTGATGGGCAGCAAAGTGATCCCACTCGGGTCTCGGACTGCTTTTCCTTAACGAGAAGTGTCCAGAGTTTGATCTATCAATCTCTACTGTTACGTTATTGTGGAACTATTCTACTCCGGTGAAGCTTCGTGAAAGATCAGTGTAGCAATCTGACTATTTGACAGCAATTACTATGGTGGTATCTTGATTCCTACTCTACAAAACACACATACGCACATCCTCAGATCACCTCGCCCTTGTTCTGTGGCTTGTTCAGCCGGAAGTTCTTCCACATGGCCACGCAGGGGATCCCCAGGGCCATCGCTACCACAGCTGCAATACACGCGTATTTCATGTAGACGCCGTAGGCCGTATTAATGGCATCACGAATAGCGGAACCAACGGGATACTTGAGCTGCGTGATATACCCGCCCACGTAGATCTCCATCGCTTTGTCCTTGCTGCCCTCGGGTAATGCATCCCTCAGTGCACCAGGGAAGGTGTTGGTGTAGATCGCAGCCGCAACTGCATAGCCTACGGCACCGCCCAGACTCGAGAAGAGACCAATCAAGGAAAGCATCATGGGGACACCCTCACGATCTGAGGCAGCCATGACTGCCATGTCTTCACCGATGACTAGGGTGCCACCACCAAAGGCAATGAATATCTGACACATCACAATATACCCGATGCCTCCACCAGCCGATCGAAAGTGGATCATCAACCCTGCCCCAAGTAAGACCAGGGGTAGTCCGAATCCCAAACAGGTATACTTGAACTGCCGTGTGAGATAGACAGCTATACCGAAGACAGCAGACCAGAAGCATGAGCCCACGTTGTAGATCTGCCCGACGTAGCCGGCCATGCCGATGCTCAGCTCGTAGACAACCATGCAGAAGTTGTAGAAGTAAAGCTCCCAAGTGTAGTAACTAAAGAAGAGGCACCCTGCAAGACCGCAGGCCCCTACTACCGTGGGCTGCTTGAATACTCGCCATTTGATGAAGTGATTGCGCGCCCCAAATCGCTCCCAGAGGCCAAACACAAAGAACAGCACAAATCCGATGACAATCATACAGATGAAAGTGGCACTCTTATACTCGGCGCGTCCGTATGATGCGAGACTGAATGGGAGGAGAAGGAGGAGGAAGGCGGCGGTCAAGAGAAATGCACCGATTACTACAAAATGATTAGTAGTGTCAATTGAGGCTAGGAATTGTACTCACCATCAAATTCGTGAAAGTAATGGACTATTGATTCAAGAACAGTCCGACCACTCGGCTCCCGACCGTAGATATACATACTCTCCGCCTTTCGTTGGTAGAATTTGAATATCACGGCCAGAGGAATGAATACAAATGGCATCACAATAGCAAAGACACCGTATGCCCAGCGCCATGATGCTGTCTTGATGAATGACTCTGCTGCCAAGGGGCCGGTGAATGCCGTGCAGATAAAAGGAGTGCTGGCGAAACCAAAGGCAAAGGCTCGGTTACGCATCCCGGCAGTATCGGCCATGAATACATCGAGAATGAGATAAACCGCATCATAGCCGACCCAGTAGAGCACGTAACCGGCTGCATAGGAGCTGGGGTTGTTACACGCTGCAAGAATGACAAGTCCAAGGAGGTAAACACCGACGAAGACTAGAAATCCTTCTGTTCTTCCCCAGACGTTCAACAACTTCGCAGCTGGGAGTCTGACGACACCGCTGATCACGCTGGCTGCAATGCTTGCAGTGCTCACTTGAGGGGCAGCTTCAAAGGTGGCGTAGGCATTCTGGATCACATTGCTGCTAATTGAGGATTGTAGGGCTAGCATAAAGAAGGAGAGCCAGATCCTGTGGTCACGAACGGGTCATGTCAGATATGGGATATCATTGTCGGGGTGGGTGACTCACAGGGCATAAGTGAGATAGGCAATCTTCTTACTCCAAGCCAACGCTGCAGCCTCTGCCTGCTGCATACCTCGAGGTGCATCCTGGGTCACCACGTTGGCCGATTTTTGAGCCTCGTCTGCATGCCAGGTCTCAAGAGTGATCTCATCAGGATTCTCCTCTCCGTTACTTGGAGACGTGACTCGCACCTCATAGCTGAAGTCTTTGAAATCCGCTCCAGCCACATTTTGTGCTAGCTGCACATCATTGCGGCCTCGAGTGACGGTGGTAGGACCCATGACTGATGACCACTAAGGCAAAGAGGGGTAAGGAGTGTGAGTAGTTTGATAGACCTCAATACGTAGTCCTCCGTGATCAGGTAATGTGCGGCGACGAGGCGGCCATGAGTGCGGTTTTCAACATTCCGACGGAGCGGAAAGGCTGCGAGCATCGGACCATCGCATGCAGGAGTAGTGTATCCATTTTGCACGAGGCGCGCTTCCCGATGTAGATCTCTGGGTGAATCCGGCCATCATGCATCCTGTCTGGCACGAATGGGCGATGGCAGCGCGGATCAGATAACGTAGTGTGGGATCAGATAAAAATCTAATGGTGTGGTCCTGGCATCTCTCTCTTCCAATGAAATGGCGATCGACTTCAGCCTTTCCTTCTTTGGCAAGGCAGAGCGTGATAGACCCTTGGCTGTAGCCTCTGACTGGCACTGTGATTGATTGCTGCGTGGGCAGGCCTTTTCACTGGTTCGATGGGTCCAGTATCCACTCAGGCACGGGAAGTCATAGTCACACATTAACAAATATTCTTAGGCTTCAGAGGCAGCCTGACTGTAGTATTAAGCTCACGATGCCGATCATCTCGGGCGAGAAGTTCCAACTAGCAACAATGGTCATCGGCACGAATAATAATGGCATTCATCTCACGAAAAGGACGATGGATTGTTAGCCACGACCGTATAGGACGCTTTTCTCAAACCTGGATCGTCGCAGTACATCCGTTGGCCCTCATGCTACTTTATTGGTAGTTTATTTTGAGAATCAATTGACGTGGAAATTCTTGGGATACGGAGGCACGTAAGCTCTGATTGTGTGATGCAGCCTCGGGAACGCCAAGAGACCATGTCCTCCTATCTGGCCCTGCAAGAACTGCCAGATAGGTCCGATCCAAGTCAAGGGCAAAACCAGGGCGAGATCTGATCCAACACCAGGAAAATGATAGACATTAGCCATCTCGGACTGACCAATTGGGGCCTCAGAATGTATGATCTTGAGGGCTGAAGGAGTCTGTGGAAATGAGCTTAATAGATTGAATCAGTCCCTTTGTCGCGCACAGACTAAGAGTTCTAAGTTAAAGTTATCAAATTCAATCTCCTGTTCTCCAAGGTAAGAGTCCCCTCGTATTCATCATTTGTGTGACCTTGGAGAGGGAATTCTGGTGTGTGGGTCAGCTTCGGATCGTCGCTCGCAAGCTATGGCCATTTTCGGCCATCCGCCTGCTGCAACTCGACAGTGGGCAGCATATTCGTGACATAATTCCAGCTGTACTCCGTAGTGAGAAAAGAAACTACACAGGCTTTGATTAAGTGGGTGAGTTGCGGCAACTTAGGGCAAGTTCTTGTAGCAATGTTCGTCTTCCGGGTTCTTCCAGGAATGTGAGGCTCGTTTTAAAGGACGAGAAAAAAACACTCTCCCAACACTCACTGAATCTCCCATAGCTGTTGTTGCTGAATTGATCTGAGCGCTGGAATTTCCTAACTGATCTCACAATAAATGAATCGAAAGCCCATTGAAACATCCCCTCCGTGAAACAGTCAAAGATCATACGTCAGCTGGATGTATAGTACTAGTGTTTCAGAACGATTAAGTAACGATCTACTCGTTAGTGAATACAGCAACTTGACTCTTTCCCAGCCACCTGAACAAAGCAGTCTAGCTTCTTTATGCAAATTCCCAGACCTTCTGACACATCAATACTTTCTTCTTTATCTTGGGTGCAGAACAATATTCCGTCTCATGTCCTCCCCGGGTACCACCTTGCCATGGCTAAGGCGTTTATAGTACTATGCGTAATACCTAGACAACTTCTGATTTTGCAAATGAGATCCTTTCACTGCAGTAACAGACACAATTCATGGTCAGCTCGCTTGCTAGCAATGCTACATTAGCCTGGTCTATGTGATCATCATACATTGATCTATCCGTTCCTTCAGGGTCAGAGAACCGTAGCGCATTTCCTTCCTGGTCAATTAGAAGAAAGCTAGGATCTGGTTCTTGCGCACGACCTTCATGACCCCCACACTATCAGACGCCAGGATCAAGCTCCTTCCGAACGCCAACATTTGGATTTTCCAGGCGCGAATACCGGCTATTGTTGGTCATTGGCGGCTATTATAATATTCCATGGATGCGAATTACATCAGTAGCCGCGACTAACATGCAGTCCCTGCTGCAATTCCGGTTTCAGGATTATGATCGTTGTGGGTTATTATCACCAGATGTTTATCTCTGTAGGGCGTAGCGTCAATCTGGAGCATACTTTCGGCACCATGTAATGGTAATCCTGAGGACCAGCCTTATGCAACCTTCCAGGGCACCGTGCTGGAGGCTAGTAGAACTAGTAGTGGTGGCTTGCGATGCTGTTCCTCATAACTGAACTGAATATACTTCTGTGACGGAAGGGTTGATTATCTGGCCTGGAGATCCATACTTCTCGTGCATGGATTAGCTATCGCTGCTCTTCTATTGGTTTTACCCTATGAGCTCTTTTCATTCTGATTGTGGTGAAGAATTCACAAATAATAATTTCTACATATTGTTGCCATCATCCCTTTTTACACTACTCTCTGCTTTAAAATAACAATACAGATGTCTTTATAAGAAGGGGTGGGGGGAAAGGGGAGGCGAAGCGCGACCTCTTTCATTTTGTCCTCGTACTATTCAGTGCACCTATAAATCCACAAAGCTATAAGTATTGACTGCATGTAACAGCATGCAATGAAAAGAATTACTAGCAATTACAAGTGAAGACTACTATCTTATTATATATGTTGATATTCCTATAATTTATGGGTGGGGTGATTACTGGGTGCTGATTGGTCATGGCTTACAAATGAGTGTCAAATCATTGCCTCCCGGATTTACAGATTACAATTTCTTCCCCGCAGACTGGTAGATTAGGACCAAAGGGACTATGCCATTGCTTGTCCAGACGCTCAGTGACGACCAATATCAGTGAGACGGGCATGAAGACAGTTTATGGTAAGAAAAATCTGCGATATCCTTTCGAGAAGTGGTTACCCGATCATTATGGCTTATGTGAAAGTGTATTCGCATGCGTAGTATTCCTACACTGCACATTGATCTCCCTATTCATGTTTTACGCCAGTCACCGCATATCTTTGTTACCAACACAGTCCCGCTCGTCCTTGAGGCTGCGAGCTTATCTTCCAGGCCGATTCTTAACGAACCCAGCGGCAACTCCCATCATGGCCACGCCGAGCAGCAAAATGAGCCGCCCCTTTCGGCCAAGGACTTCAAGATATACAATCGAGCAGCAGAGCAAATGGAGTACTATGTAAGTTATTATGTCAATCTCAGACAAGCAACTCTTTCATTCAGGACTAATCATTTCCCCATCCAGCATGGACTCCTCCGCCTATCATGGAACATGCTCTGGGAGGCCTCAACCAGCGGCCGACTACCCCCATATATGAAAATGCGGCAATTCATCACCGAGGGGCTGCGCTTTGCTCAACATCTTGAGATTCATCATAGTATTGAAGAAAATCATGTCTTCCCTCATTTGGCGAAAAAGATGCCCGAGTTTCGCACGGGGCGGGGTCGCCAAGCTGCCGAACTCTTGCGGCAGCATCGGCAAATTCATAAGGGGCTGGAAGAGTTTCAGAAGTATTTAGAAGAATGTCAGGAGGGAAAGCAAGAGTTAGAATTTGACGTTTTACGGGGAAAGATGGAGGGCTGGAGAGAGGTTCTTTGGACCCATTTGGACCAGGAGGTCAAGACCTTGGGAGCCGAAAATATGAGACGGTACTGGACGAAGGAGGAAATGCCGAGGATACCAATGTAAATTATCGTTGATAGTAGACAGCATTGTCGAGTCTAGTCAATGCTTCAAGATACAACGATACGATGAATATAGAAACCTTGGGCGACTCGGCTGTTGTCGCTGTGCATGGATGCGCAACTTAGCAGTAGGGATCTACAGGCTAAGCATTCCAGCAAATGAAGAGCCTTTCAGTCGCAGCCAGATTGAAATCCTCGCTTGAGATACTACCATGATTCCAACATCATGAACTGCTAGTAGTTGCATCCACAACCTTGTGGTAACCCGAAGAGTCTAGCCTCGTAGTATATATATCCTCAGGTCACCATGGAGTCAGACGAAGTACTACTAGTTACTACTTATAGTAACCACCGCGAGTTAAATAACCTTTATTGAAGAACTATCGAGTTTAATTGATTACACGGTTAGTAGTGGATGGATCATTTGAATGGGACGAGAGTGACTGTGAGCCTGAAGAAAAAGGCAGTCATCGTGGTCTCACGTGACGGTGCCCGACGATGACATAAGCCGCCACAAAAGATTCCCCTCCCCCGCCGATCGCTGATAACCAAACATTCTGGTGCTGCCCATCCTTGACTCACGCGACTCAAGCCGCTCGCTTTCTCCGGCTATTTAGCTCTAGGTAGCTGCTTCTGGGAATTGCTGCGGATCTCCTCTTCTCGAGGTTCTACCTACCTATCCACTTCCACCTGTTGCGCTCAGGAAAACCCCTCCGACAAAACGTCAAGATGGCGGACGCAATCGCGGAAGCCACTGCCAAGCTTCATCTCGACGAGGAGACCGGTGAGATGGTCTCCAAGGGCGAATTGAAGAAGCGCATGCAGAAGCGTGCCAAGAAGGCTGCCAAAGCCAGTGCTCCTAAGCCTGCTGCGACCCCTAAGCCCCAGGGCCCCGCGACACCCAAGCCGGAGGAGGCCCCCATCGACCCGGACGCGATGTTCAAGCAGGGTTTCCTTGCCAATGTCTACAACGAGCGACCCGTTACTCCCTTGACCCGATTCCCCCCCGAGCCTAATGGATACCTGCACCTGGGTCACTCCAAGGCCATTGCGATCAACTTCGGCTTCGCGAGACACCATGGCGGAAAGACGATCCTGAGATTCGACGACACCAACCCCGAGGCAGAGGAAGAGAAATACTTCACCGCGATTGAGGATATTATTGAGTGGCTTGGTAAGGCAGATGTGAGCATGATCATGCGGACATGACTGACCGACCTTGAATAGGATTCAAGCCGCATGCCGTTACCCACTCGAGTGACCACTTTGATAAGCTATACGAGCTCGCCGAGAAGATGATCAAGATTGGTCGCGCTTATGTCTGCCACTGCAGCGATGCCGAGATCAAGCTGCAGCGTGGTGGTGAGAAGAATGGCCCCAGATTCCGCTGCAAGGACGCCGAGCAGGACGTTGAAACCAACTTGCAAAAATTCCGTGATATGCGCGACGGAAAGTACGCACCTCAGACGGCGTTCCTGCGCATGAAGCAGGAGCTTGACAACCCCAACCCGCAAATGTATTCGGATCTGGCCGCCTACCGTGTCCTCAATGCGGAGCACCATCGTACCAAGGACCAGTGGAAGATTTACCCTACCTATGACTTTGCCCACTGCCTGTGCGATAGTTTCGAGGGCATTACCCACAGTCTTTGCACCACTGAATTCGTGCTGTCGCGTGAGAGCTACGAATGGCTCAACAAGACGTTGGAAGTCTACGAGCCCATGCAGCGTGAATACAGCCGCATGGAAGTCAGCGGAACGGTCATGAGCAAGAGAAAGCTCAAGAAGCTTGTTGACGAAGGTTACGTGCGTGGTTGGGACGACCCCCGTCTGTACACCCTGATCGCGCTGCGTCGCCGTGGTGTTCCTCCGGAGGCCATCCTTTCCTTCATCAACGAATTGGGTGTGACAACCTCCAAGTCCGTCATCCAGATCGCTCGTTTTGAACAGTCTGTTCGTACCTACCTTGAAACCCGTGTCCCGCGTTTGATGCTGGTCCTTGATCCTGTTCCCGTTGTTATTGAGGATTTCGAATCCCTCGAGGCCAAGGAACTTGATCTGGATGTGCCATTCTCCCCCAAGGACCCTAAGATGGGCTCCCACCAGCTTCCCTTCACCAAGACCATCTACATTGACCGCTCCGACTTCCGCGAGGAGGATAGCAAGGGATACTTCCGCCTAGCCCCCGGCAAGAGCGTCGGTCTGTGGAGGGCCCCCTATCCCCTCAAGGCCACCACTTTCTCGAAGGATGCTGAAGGGAAGATCACGGAGATTCGGGCCGTTCTGGACCGGTCCGGCACAAAGCCGAAGACGTACATCCACTGGGTCCCGGACAACTCGCGCAAGGTGGAGGTTCGCATCCACGACCAGCTTTTCAAGTCGGATGACCCGAACTCTGTGGAGGGCGGCTTCCTGAAGGATATCAACCCCAACAGCGAGACCATCTACAACGACGCCCTGATTGAGGCCGGCTTTGATGAGGTGCGGCGCCGGGCTCCTTGGCCCGAGGCTGCGGGAGAGAAGACCAAGAGTGGACCGGAAAGTGTCCGGTTCCAGGCGATGCGTGTTGCTTACTTCGTGAGTATCCCAGACTATAGTCCCCCCCCTTTACTTTATCCGCTTTGTGCTCCATTGCTAACCGGTATGCCAGGCGGTCGATTCGGATTCCACGGATGACCGGGTTGTGCTGAACCGCATCGTTTCATTGAAGCAGGATGTGAGCAAGGGTAACTAAGATGTCTCTTGACGAATGAATGGGCTTGGATTTTACGCGTGATGGGATCAGGTACAGGGCAAGGGGAAGGCGAAGAAGGAGTTAGAGGGACGCCAGGCCACCTTTCGGTCGGCAGGCTCCACCGTGTGCCAGTTGCAGGAAACATAGATTTGGGTAACGAATGTCATGTGGCTGTGAATAGCGAGCATCATTGGCAGGCTTTGGCCCTGCAGTAATCAGCAAGAAAATACTTCCGTCGGCTCTCCAACTACTATTCTTCCAACGACTCCCGTATTATCAGGTCCAATATGATCTCCCGATTCTTCAGGGCCGTCGGCTCCGACCGACGTGACATCGGGGGTGTCTTGGCTGCATCGGATGTCTCAAACGTGGGTGTTTTCATGGACTGTCAGTGGCTGCCAGCATCCTTATCTTAATTAACCGTAATTTCCCACTCTCGCCCTTGATACAGTTGTCTGGTTGAGTATCTACACCACCACTGCTATACCCTGTGACGTGATGGAGAAAAGCATTTGATAAGGGAATGGATTCACTCATATGGAAACAGTCGCGATTTCGCAAGTTATAAGAACCCAGAATTCTCTTCACAATGCCGGTATTCGCTTTCGAACAACAGTTCGCTGAGCAGCTGCAGATCGCTCGCCCACCATGCGCATGATCCCCTCGCTGTGTGCGGCAGCACTGCTCTTCCGCAGCGCGCTGGCCGTGACCATCCCCGAGATCAATGGCGACCGATACGTTTCTTCCTACCAAGGCAAACGAGTCTCCGGTCTCAAGGGCCTCGTCACAGCCAAAGGTTCCAGCGGGTTCTATCTTCGCGCCACGGATGCCGATTCAGACTCCCGCACCTCCAACTCCATCTACGTATATGGAAGCAGTGGAGTGTCTCAAGTCACGGTCGGCGATATTGTCACTCTAAGTGGCAAGGTCACAGAATACCGATCCTCGTCCAGCTACGTCTATAGTACTGAGATTGAGTCGCCATCCGACATCCAGGTGCTGTCCAGCGATAATACTGTAACCCCCGTCGTCATTGGAAAGGATAATCTGGATCCTCCTACCGAGCAGTACTCTTCCCTGGACAATGGCGATGTCTTCAGCCTGCCCGGCAACTCCAGTCGGCTCTCCACTGCGAATCCGGTTTTGGAGCCGACCGAGTATGGCATGGACTTCTGGCAGAGCCTGAGTGGTGAACTGGCGACCCTGACTGGACTCACAGCCATCAGCAAGGCCAATTCATACGGGGATACCTGGGTGATTGGTGACTGGCCAGTGACGGGGAAGAATGACCGGGGCGGGCTGACCATGCGTGCAAATGGTTTGATTGCCTGACTCTATTATTGCGCCAATTACTGACTTGGCATTCGACTGCAGACTCAAACCCGGAATCCATCGTCATCGGCTCTCCGTTGGATGGGACTAAGAACCCAACTGATACTAAACTGGGTGATACCCTCGAGGATATAACTGGAATCATCACGCAGGCATATGGATTCTACACGCTGCTGCCTCTGACGGCCTTGACGAAGACCGGGTCCAACACCACGGAGGCGACAGCAACCACCCTCCAGGCAGATGGAACCTGTAGTTCAATCACCATCGGAGATTACAATGTTGACAATTTCTCTCCACAGTCGAGCACCATGAGCGGGATTGGGGAGCACATCGCCAAGTATTTGAACAGTCCGACCGTCTTGTTCTTGCAGGAGATCCAGGACAACAGCGGAGCAACCGACGACGGTGGTAATTTCAACCCTCTCCCCACAACATCATGATAAGATCATGTCACTGACATCCTTGACACCAGTCGTCTCCGCCAACGAGACACTGTCCAAGCTCGCTAGCGCAGTCAAAGAGCACGGCGGAGTCGCGTACAACTACACTGACATCGATCCGGAGAATGACACGAACGGCGGAGAACGCGGCGGTAATATCCGGCCAGCCTACCTCTTCGACCCATCGGTGGTCCGACTGCGAAACTACAATCCCGGGTCCAGCACCGACTCCACCTCCGTCCTCTCCGACGGCAGTCTAAGCTACAACCCAGGTCTGATTGATCCCTCTAACGAGGCCTGGGATGACAGTCGCAAGCCATTGGTAGCCCAATGGGAGACCCTGGACGGCAAGAACACATTCTACACGATCAATGTGCACTTCACCTCCAAATATGACAGCACTTCGCTGGAGGGCGATCCGCGACCCCCCGTAAACGGATGGGTGGAGAACCGCGTGGACCAGGCTAAAGTGGTTGCTGTGAGTGCTTTTTTTTTCCGCGCTAACGTTCTCTCTCATCTTGGTTGTGTCTGGAACCGAACAGCGTCTGACCGTGGTTGGTATAGAAATTTGTGACCTCCATTCTGGATGTCAATTCCGACGCGAAGATTATTACTGCCGGTGACTTTAACGAGTATGCATTTGTCGAGCCTCTAGAGGTGTTTGTCTCCGAGTCCAAGCTGCAGGACCTTGAGGAGGTCACTGGCATCCCTGCGACCGAGAGGTATACCTATCTGTATAACCAGAACTGCGAATCGCTGGACCACATGTATGTGAGTTCTGCGTTGACGTCCGGGGCCAAGATGGAGCATATTCATGTCAACTCGTGGGTGTCGACGGATGATGAGTTGTCGGATCATGACCCTACAGTCGCGTTGTTCAATATGTGCGAGTAAGCACCAGCACCTGGTTCTCTTTCCCCATGCCCCGAAGCTTCTATTTAGAAGCAAGCGGTTGCATGCCCATGCTTAATAGAGAAGGGTCCGCAAACCCGGATCTAATCAAGCTGGGACTCACATGACAGCACGATAAAATCTTTCATCAGTGGAGCCACCAACCCATCGGACAAGCAATACTTGAATAATTGAGTTTTGCTTGTCTCCAAATATTTATTAATCTCGTATTGCCGCGTAGCGATGTGTGCCTGGCATGGTTCGTTTCATTTTCATTGCTTCATCTGTGCTGCTCCACTCACTGCCGCATCCGGAGTTCATGACTCGAGCGGGATTATTAATGCCTGAGGCAGAAAGTAAAGACAATGAATGTATGTTGCCATGTTATGTGAAAGCTATCCAATCCATCAAGAAGCTTACGTAGACTTCGGAAGAGGATTTGTGGTTTACTCGTACTGATTAATTTTGGCGGCATCAAGAGATGACACGACGGCTAAGCGATGCAAGCAATCTTAGTAGTCCCTCCTGGTAATACCCTGAGACCCTGGTCTAGATCTCAGCCACCGTCCTTGATATTCTAATTAACCGTGCAGCGTGGCATCCCCAGCGCACCACTAGCAAGACTAACCATGTGGCTGGCTGTAGCGTCTTCTTTCCCAGTCCAGTGAGGTCCTCGCCTCCCAAGGCCTGAGCGCTCGGGCAAGTGGACCATCTTCCAAAGGGAAACAGACAACAAACAGCAACATGTCCGAACCAAAGCCGATTCAGAGACAAGGTCGAACACTAGAATGACCCGCATTCGACGGTAGCGACCAGTGAGTGGCTACTGGCAACATTCGACGGCGGATCCCACGTGGTTCAGCTGAAAAATTCGGCCTGCGCCCCGTCGCGAGGACCCACTGGCGCACGAGATGCTCGGATTTCTCTCTGAGACGGTGGACTCGAGATCGCTAATCTAAGATCTCATCTACTGCCCAACGGGTGCACAAGCACAGTTCGCCCCCTTCCCCTCACAGCATCGCTGGGTTTTATGGTTCTTATCCTGCGCAAGTGGACCACAAACTTTCCGTGCTCTGCCGTCTCCTCCAGTCAGGCTTGTTTCCATCGGCGTCTCATCCATGGGTACCCCAGGAACCCTAACGCCCATGAGCGGCGTCGCTGAAATCGTCGGCAGTTGGTCTAACCCATTCTTTCGCCAGTCTGGTACGTCACGTTCGCTTATGGCAACTCTTGTTTCATAATATCTTTTTCCATCTCATCGGATTCCCGCAAATGTTGCTCTGTCGCTGCTGCTGTTGTCACCTCTTGCCTGCTGGCCAGCTCGCATCACCATCATGGCCGTGGATCGGTCATTAGAAGTACGAGCAGTCGCTGCTGTCTTCTTCGCATTGGCGTCCGTGACGACGATTCTGCGATGCTATGTCCGTCTGGCAGTTGTCAAGGCGTTTGGGTGGGATGATGGGGTTATGGTTCTGGCGTTGGTGAGTTACCCTCTCTTCCCAAAGTCCAATGGCATACACTAACATCGTCAATAGCTCTTCTACGCCATGTTCTCAGGCTGCATGATCGGAGGCAGTCTCTACGGCACAGGGAAACACCTGACCGAGTTAACCAACCACCAGCGAACAACCGCAATGGAGGTAAACAACCCCAACCCCTCGCCCTCACCCTCACCACTAATCAATATATTCAATAGTACTGGTTCTACTGCGACATCGGCTACGCTCTCGCCTCCATCCTCTGCAAAATCTCCGTCAGTATCTTCATCCTGCGCGTAACCATCGACCGAACGCACCAAATAGTGGTCTGCCTCGTCGGAGGCATCGTCGTCATCGCCGGACTCATCTTCTTCATCATGGTCCTCGTGCAATGCCACCCCCTGTCGTACTTCTGGAATCAACTGTCCACCGCATACACCGGCCCCGGATCTTGCATGAACATGCACATCATCGTGGGCGGACTATACGCCTTTAGCGCCTCCTCCGCGCTGTTCGATCTGACCATCGCTATTCTTCCGATCTTGCTGGTCCGGAAACTTAATATGAAGCGTGACGTGAAGGTTGCCGTTGCTGGATTGCTGGGTATGGCTTGCGTGTATGTACACCCCCCATACCCTCTGTACTACTAATATCCCCTCCCCACACGCACACACATATACTAACCTGGTATCGCATAGTGCCTCCATCGCCGTCTTCATCCGCATCCCTTACATCCACACCCTCTACAACGTTGACTACCTCTGTACGTCCAACCCCATCTTCCCCCTTTCCACCCTCACACATCCCCAGAAACAAAAACTAATGAAGTGACCAGGGGCAACAACCCCCATAGCAATCTGGTCCAACATCGAAACCGGCCTAGGCATCTTCGCCGGCAGCATGGCGACCCTCCGCCCCATCCTCCGCAAATTCAACCCCTCGACACGAGGCAACGAATACACATCCTCCCCATGGCCGAGCACGCGCAACAAGCAGCGAAACTTCTCCGTACCGCTACGATCCCTCGATACTAGTACCACGAGAACGCCGCCGTCCGAGTTCGATGATCGCATGGCGATACAGGGCCATGATGAGCGGTTGTATGGGACGACGATGTATAGTGTTGAGACGGGGGAGAGGGTGGATATGGATGTTGCTGATGGGGGCGAGAGTGGGGGGAGGGTGGATGAATATCCGATTCTACCCAAGAATGGGAACACCATTAACAATGGTGGTGGTGGTGGTGATAATGGAATCGGAGTCAAGTTTCCGGGGATTATTAGTGTTAGGAGGGAGGTGTTGGTTACGACTTCTACTTAGAATCTTTCTTTCTCTCTCTTTAATCTCTTTTTTTGGAATGTTGGGTTGGGTGGAGTTGGGCTATATACCATTTTATTCATTTAATTTCTTTCATCTATTATGGTTCACTTTTCATCAAGGTGTTGATAAATAGATATCATATTCGTGACAATGGTCGGACATGTTGTATGTTATAGGATATTGATCGGCAAGGGCGATACTCTTTCCGAGGTAGTAGCCGAAGGATCGTCCCAAGGGTCTGATTTCTGTCCGATCTGCAACGGTATGCAGGGCGAGGCGGAACTTTAATAACGGTCGGCTAGGGGGTGTCGCATTGCTTGCTATCGTTGTATTGAGTTTAGAATGATCGGTACCGAGGTAGTAGATCATTCAACGGGCAAAGGTGAGGGATGTATGCATGTGGTTAGAGAAGGGTATTTTATGTATGAACGGAGTGGGTGTAAAGGATTGAGATTGAAGTTTGCATGTAGAATAAACACGTTGTCTGGACGACTGACTAGGCTCCGTAATGAGCTTATCTACGGTGTGTCTTGGTAGTATGTGAGACTATTCGAGAGCATTACTGCTAAAATGTAGACGAGGAAGAAGCCCCTGGCACCAAAATCTAATCTATTGTATTGATTTAATCTATCAATGGACCGGCCGTCTCAATACTTTTATATTATAGTGATATCACGTAGTCAAAAAGTCCTGCAATCTCAACAAAAGCATAACCTGAGGAAACAGACAACTTCCGACATATTATTTTCGATTCCTTTTTGTGCAGCGTCGTGATGACCTGATCGACCTGGGTGACGCTTCAGGTCTTTGTCAAGGGTATCCTCACGCGATCCTGCCATACGGCCCGAAGTCGTATAGATTTGGGGCTGCCTCACGGCATGAGGCAGCGCTCAAGACTTGCCCCAGACAGACAACAGAAAAACCCAGACGGTGTGTACCGCCAACAGTATCCTTCTCACCAGAACTCCAGCAAAATACCGCTCCTCCGCCAAAGAGATCTATTGCTTGCGGCCAATGCTCCGCTGACCCTGCACAACTGCCTTGGAGACCTCATCAAGGCATCCTGCAGCGGCGGCAAAGAAACCGAGGAAAGCCCGGCTGGGGCTCAAGACCCGACTGAGGTACTCGGGGTGGAACTGCACACCCACGAACCAGGGGTGGTCCTTGATCTCGACGATCTCCATACGCTCACCCTTGATGTCCTTTCCAATGAAGGAGAGACCGGCCTTCTCGATCTGCTCGATCATCTCAGGGTTGACCTCGTAACGATGGCGGTGGCGCTCCTCAATCTGCGAGACGGAGGGTCCGTACAGACTCCGCAGACGAGACCACTCGGTGTTCTCCTGGAAGACGCAGGGGTGTCTGCCAAGACGCATGGTTCCACCGAGCTTGCCCTTGTCGACCTCGGGCATGTAGACAATGGCGTGGTTCTCGGCCTTGGGGTGCAGCTCCTCACTGCCGACATCCTTGATGTTGGCGACGTTGCGGCAGAACTCCAGCACGGCCAGCTGCATACCCAGGCAGACACCCAGGAACGGCTTGTTGTTGGTACGCGCCCATGTGATGGCCTTCATCATACCCTCAGTACCTCTGTTACCGAAACCACCGGGCACCAGGACACCGTCGGCCGTGCAGACCGCGTGCCAGGCCTTGTGATAATCGGCCGGGGAGGCGGTGTCATCTTCCAGATGCGACGAGTCGACCCAGATGATCTGAACCTTCTTGTGGCAGTACATGGCCGCGTGCTCCAGAGCCTTGGAGACACTGATGTAGGCATCGTGAAGGGAAGTGTATTTGCCAACCAGGGCAATGGAGACGGAATCGTGGAGGAAGTCCTGGCCACGAGCAAGATCGCACCAGTCGTTCCACATGCGGCTGCCCTGCTCCTTGCGCTCGGGGGTCTGCGGGATCGACTTCAAGTCGAGCATATCGGTGATGGTGCTGATAAGCTTCTGCTTCTCGAGGAGCATAGGCACGTGGTATGTCGTCGTGACGTTGTGAACGGCAATGACCTGGTGCTGCTCGACGGAGCACATGTTGGCGATCTTCTGGATGGTGCTATCTTCCAGAGGTTGCTCGCAGCGACAAGCAATCAGATCGGGGTTGAGACCAGCACTCCGCACATCGCTGATTGCCCTCTGCGTGGGTTTCGTCTTCTGCTCACCACCAGGTCCCGGCGGAATGACCGGCACGTAGGAGACGTGGATCTGGACAAAGTTGCCCTTGCCCGCCTTTCTCTGGAGCTGGCTCAGAGCGTGGATGAACGGGGCACTCTCAATGTCACCGACGGTACCACCCAGCTCGATGATGCAGACATCCGGCTCGGCCTTGGACTCGTCGACGGGGATCTTGGCTACCCGCTGAATCCACTCCTGAATGGCATCGGTGACGTGGGGCACGACCTGCACGGTCTTACCGAGATAATGGCCAATGCGCTCGCGGTTGATGACGTGCTGGTAGACCTTTCCGGTGGTGATGTTGTGATCGCGGGAGAGAGAGGAGAGGAGGTAGCGCTCGTAGTTGCCAAGGTCGAGGTCCATTTCACCGCCGTCGTCTGTGACATAGACCTCACCGTGCCTAGCATAGTGGGGGTGATGTCAATAAGGTGTGTGTCACCGAGAAGCCGAAAGCCACGCAGATACTGACTCAGTAGGTGCCATTGTGCCCGCATCGATGTTGATGTAAGGGTCGATCTTGATACTGGTGACGGCCAGACCGGTAGTCTTGAGCAGGAGACCGGTGCTGGAGGCAATGATGCCCTTGCCCACGCCGGAGATGACACCTGAGGGACGGGCGGTTCGTTAGCAAGAGGGCACGACGCGAGGGACCCTGGCAACTCCGCTGGTTTCCAGCCGAGTCGAGCAATTGAGCTTACCTCCGGAAACCAGAACGTATTTCATCTTTGCAGCGACCGACGGAGACGGAGTGGTGACAAGGGGACGTGAGCGATGCCGCAAGCAAAGAGTCAAAGAAGAGGCGAAAAAAAGTTCGATTGACCCTCCCGAAGCGGTGGGCCTGTGATCATGTGACTTCTTATCTTATCGGCTATCTTATCGGTTCCCCAAATAAGAAATTGTCTGGCTGATACGTTCAATGCCTGTTGAGGATTGAGTTATAGCATCAATTGTAATAAGTAGCTTGAAGACTGATGTGCATTGTAGAGGCTTTTTATTCCAGCCGTATCACTGTTGATGTGTACTTATCATCTGAGTCACTTCATCCCCGTCTCTATTGTAACCCTGCTCTGATTGGCAACCCGTGTGACGCCAAGCCCGCTCAAACGGTTACATCCGGACTTCTGCCTGATGATGGTAGGCAGCACACAAGCATTGTACCATGCTATCCCTCTTCAATAGACAGCATCTCGTATGTAATCATTGTTGAAAATGTATATCACTTTATCAACTCGCAAGAAGATGATTCGATTTTCGGATCGTATTTTGGCGGAATAGAGACCATTGGGGTACCATGTCACAGACCTGCAACCAAATATATTTTCACCTGGAGTGGAAGTACTACTCAGAGTAGTTAGTATATACTCTTCTTCTAGCTTCCAACACAATGGGACTACTATACAGGAGAGGAGAGACCAATAGCTCAGTTGTGCAAAGGAGGGTAGTAATAATTACTGACCTAAATATACTGAGAATATAGATAAAATATTCCAGGTACATACGAAGTTAATAACATATGATGACTGAGTGCTTCTATTTCAATTCTTTATTTCTCACAAGGCTAAAGCATCACCCGCCTTTTCACCACCGACGGACAATCTTTGTTCGTAGTGGGTGACGGCCCCAAAGAAAGGGGAGTTGTATTTCCCCGGTACTAGCTATAGACTTCCCATCCAATCCCTTTAAAGGTCACATAGAATCCTAGTCCTCTTTCCTCCTAGTTGGACAGATTAGTAGAGGGTCGGTGTAAGCACTAACAGTTAGCGACCAACGCAGGATTGCCAACGATTAATGCTCACCCATGTCCAGTACTAATGATCCCCCCGATTGACACAGCCTCACGCTCCTATAACTAGCCTATAACTTCCCCATCCTTTATAAAATCCTAGTTTAACATCATTCAGTATCACGTGCCCTTCAATTCCTTACAATCAATTGGCCCTTTGGCCTGAGTTCCTGCTCCCGAGCGACACGGATAAATAGGAGTTACTGCAACCATCACAATGGGACAAAAGGCCTCGGTCCCTCAACCAGGGGCTAAGCTCCAGGTCATAGGTGCAGGTCTCTCTCGCACCGGTACGGCATCTTTCAGCGCCGCCTTAAACATTCTCCTCGACGGACCTGTCTACCATGGGGGTACGCAGATAACAATGGGTCCATCAACCGAGATCAAATCATGGATTACTATTCTACGCGATTGGGCATCTGGAAAGAATCAACAGAGTATTCTTGCCATGATGAAAGACCGCACAGATGGCTACGTTGCTATCACCGACGCGCCTGGCTCTCAGTTCGTGCCAGAGCTCCTGGACATTTACCCCGAAAGCAAAGTCATCTGTACAGTCCGCGACGCTGATGCGTGGGTCAAGAGCATGACCCAGATTCAGGGATTGGCTACACTGTGGTTTCTACGCGCCGTTCTTCTCCCACTGCCTGGAATGCGGCACTTTGTTGACTATATCTCGCTCCTGCAAGCGCAGTGGGATAAGGTGTATAACGACGAGCGTGCCTTTGATATCATTTATGATCGACACATTGAGTGGTTGAAGGAGATAGTGCCCGAGGATCGACTGGTATTCTATGATGTCCGGGAAGGATGGGAGCCTCTTTGCAAGGCATTAGGCAAGGATATACCCGATATTCCATTCCCACGGATCAACGACTCCAAGGCTATTGATCGGGTTGCGCAGTACCATATTAAGCGTGGGCTACTGAGATGGGCAGCAGGCTTTACGTTGGCAGGTGCCGCTACTGCATGGCTAATGCGCGGGTGAAAAACTAAAATTGATAATCGAGGTTATGCTGTAATTAGTTGACTGTGGACATGCATATAAACTAAGCTCATCAACAATCACTCGCTAGAAATACTAGGGGGGTAGTGGTCACTCATATCATGTGGCTTTGTCAGTCAGGGCGATAAGGGAAATGGTTGAGATTATTGACAGTAATTACAAGTTCGACACGCCAGGATATGGACAGAATTGAATGAATGGACGAGGGATGAATAGCTGTTCGACCAAGACACCGTGCCTCGAGTATTGAGATGCAAGAGAGAGAACCTTTTGCAAGAGTTCACTGTATGGGAGTGTGAAAGTAATGTAGAAAGGCAACCATTGACCGAAAGTAGAGGTGCACATCTAATGCACTGGCTTCCTTTTCTGGAAAAGCTCCTATCCGGTCTCATTGAAAGAAACTGGAAGGAAGGAAGGAGAGAACGCTCGAATCATTCGAGGACATGTCTGTCCAGAAATGAAAGCTACCAAGGCTGCCATTCACACGGCAGGCTGCAGAATATTCGTCGATTTCCTTCCTACTGGTCGATCGGACACTGTACTGGGTCGGCTTCGCAAGTTATGCCTGTAAGGGGTGCGAGCATCTCCAGCCTCCCTTACGGCGGGCGGGCCGCCGAATTCGAGGTTTGTTTGGTCGAGAATCTGGCGAGAGCTGAAGAATCTTTGCCTGTGGCGATGGCTCGCTGCAACTGCATGCATGTTGTAGATCTTACATCTCAACTTAGCAGTAAGGCTTCAGTTCATCACACCTACCAATCCTGATCGCTCTTTTTACAGGTTACTTAGGACAGTCGGGGCTCAGAAATCTACTCGCCTTGACAGGATCCCCTTCAATATGATGATGTAAAGCTGTTAATTATCCAATACGTAGTTTGAGCTTTGACTCAGACCAGATGATATAATGCGGTTATATTGCCCATGCACGAAGTATAGTGGCCTCTCACCGTTCGATTACGGATGAGAAATTTCGAGAGAGCTACAACCGTGGCTGACAGCGATCAAGTTTAGTGGCTATTCTCGCGGCGAATTTCTTGCAGTTAACGATCTGTCAATGATTGCGACCGCCTCCAACGCAAGCCAGCTCAACTCACCCCTCACATATCCTCTCACTGCTGTACCATCACCTCATGGTAGGACACTACAACACTCGAAGTAAGGGTTCTCCACGGTGAGCGTGGAGAATGAAGAAGCTGTGTGGAAATGCACGATCATCTCATTATGGCTCCAGTACTGATATGCAGTCGCTATAATTCATGCACTGGAATTCCGTTGATCATGGGTCCGTGAACTTTATCGGATCGTAACTTTTTTTTCTGTTCTGCGGGAGATAAATCCATCCTTGGGTCGACGGTTGTACAGCAGGCCGTTTCTAAGGCCTTTATATGACGATATCTCTAGTCGCACAACGCATAACCTCCTTGCAAAGATGTTTCGGATTAACGTACTTGGATAGATACGAATACTACGCGGAGCTAGCGATACTTTCCGCAGATGCAGAGTACACCTGCTCATTTCTGGTTTCCGATAGTATCAGCTTCTTTTTTGGATATGCTCGATCGTAAGTAGGACAAATTTTTATACGTGTCCCATTTACATCTCAAGTGGAGGCAGTAAATGCATGCTCAAGAGATCTTCATGATGTTCACGATTGAGACCCGATAAGCCATCCATTTCTAGTGCGCTGAGATCAGCTTAGAATGAGGCTGATATTCACGCAAGTCAGCCAGTCATAGTCAAATAATGAGCAAATATGTCGCAACGCAAACAGCGTGACGCAATAGTAGTCACAATGTCCCACAGTTTTACGCAAGATGCAATATGCCCGTGCAATTTCTTTGTCAAGGAGATCGTTCAGATCCAACCACGAGCTTGATGAAGTAACAAGGAATGGCACGCATGTTATCATTCTAGCTGGTTCTCTGTATGTGCATACCTTAGAAACGGATGTCAAGCTACGATACTAGACATTCTTCTGTCGTCATTGTGCGACTACAGAAGTGCTGATATAGACATCCCTTTCAGCGTGAATGATCCATGGCCCACCGCCTCATAGGCCACTTCCTTAGAGAACATACGCCTCAACACCATAGTGGCTCTTGCTGCCCTAAATAGACACGAAAGCAATCGAAGTCGGCTCTGTTACCAGTTTAGCAATACAGGGATTGTGCTCGAAACCAGCAAATCCTGGATATAGAGAAGGAGAAAGACTACGGACGAATGAAGTTGTTTTGACATGAGCAAGCCGCTGCAAGGGTACACATCTACGCCAATGTAGGTAGCTCAAAAGAGTACTGTAGCTGTAAGCTACCCAGAGAAGGCCAAGTTGCTATCAAGCCTCCCATTTAGTGAGAATATTATTACTTAAAGCAGACTCGTCGTCTTCAAATTTCGATTTATGAGAGACAAATCGAACTACAACAGATTCCTATCCAGAACGATTTTAGGTCACTGAACACTGCATCGCAACATGTCTCTTTGGACAAACTACCAAGCCCTCCCGGCCACGCAGTGGGCGCATGTTTTCAGGTCCCGGGGTGATAGTATGGACATCCATATCAGCTAGCAGAGCCACGCTAAGAAACTCAGCTATCGAGCTCAAACAGATTCCAGTTGGAAACCCAGGCCCCGATGAAGTGCTGGTTCAAATGGAATACTCCGGAGTCTGCCACACAGACCTTCATGCCTGGAAAGGTTGGGATTAATTACCTCAATTCAACCTGTTGATGCTTATCATCCCAGGGGACTTCCCCGCCACCCCGAAAAGCAATCTCGTCGGCATGTCAATCAAAACCTCCCCAATCCGGCAAATTGGTTCTAACCATGACTAGGCGGACACGAAGGGGTTGGCTTGGTTGCTGCAGTCGGCTCGCAGGTGAACGGCCTTCGCATTGGAGATACCGTCGGAATACAGGTATGATCTTTACGTATGTCTTCACCGAGATTCAAAGAGTAATGGCATGCTAGTGGATTAACAGAACTTGCGGCGTGTGCGAGTTTTGCTCTACTGGGAGACAACCACTTTGTCCTAAGCTTCAGCTGTCGGGGTATATGGTCGATGGGACCTTCCAACAGTATTGTATTTGCAAGGCTGACAATGCAGTGCGCATTCCGTCCGGCATTTCTCTAGAGGCCGCTGCCCCGGTTTGTTTACTACTGTCCATTTCAAAAGGATGGTCTGACTAAATAACACGTCTAGGTTCTCTGTGCCGGAATTACCTTATACAAAGCCCTCAAAGAAAGTGAAGTTCAGCCAGGACAGATCATCGGTAAGCATGACATTACCCTTAGCGACAAATCTCTCACCACTGAATTATGCAACCAGCCATCGTCGGCGCAGGCGGAGGACTGGGATCTCTGGCCTGCCAATATGCTAAGGCATGCGGACATAAGGTCCTTGCCTTATCATCCGGGGCCGCCAAGAGGCAAATGTGTCTATACGATCTTGGAGCGGATTACTTTGTGGATTACAAGTCTCCGGACGTTGCGGAGGAGGTGAAGCGCGTCACCGGCGGCGGACCGCATGCTGCTATGATAGTCTCATCCGTGGAGGAGCCTTTCCACCAGGCTACACAGGTGATTTGAATGTCTCTATAGAACCCTGAACAGAAGCTGATATAATTTCAAGTACATTCGCCCCGGCGGAACAATCGTCGCTGTCGGTCTCCCACCCGGGAAAATCTGTACCGACCTCTTCCAGATAATAACCCAGCGGATTAACATTAAGGGGTCCTACGTGGGGAATAGAGATGAAACCGAGGAAGCCCTCGCCATCATCACTAAGGCTGGCATTAGAGTTCAATACGAAGTGGTTGACTTTTCTGAACTTTCAAATATTTACGACCAAATGGAGAAGGGTATGTTCAAAATGCGAAATATGCTGATCCGGTATTAACATTGCCCAGGATCGATGAAAGGCCGAGCTGTGCTCAAGATCGGAAAGACGCTCTTAAGGGGCCCTGAGCGACAGTCAAGTCTCTGCCGGGACCTACATTTCTCGCCAAAGCAGACAAATGGCATAACGGGCTTGACAGCTAAGGGAGCTGTATCAGGGGCCCTTGAACGAGCCATTGAGCGGGCCGGGAGAGACTTTCGATCCGATACCGTGACTGTCCCTACCGAGGCCGTGATGGAGGTATGTCTGACCTGGCCGATCTTGACGATTGCTAATACTTACTATTTCAGGCAATTGTGAATGCGTCAACCTTTGGGGACGATATTTACGACGAGGAAGGGGATGCAACAGTGAATGAGTTCCAGGAGAAGGTCAAAGCACTAACAGGCAAAGAGGCAGCGCTCTTTGTCGTATCCGGTACCCAAGGCAATCAGATCTGTCTGCGGACTCATTTGCACCAGCCGCCTCATACAATTCTTCTTGACTACCGTGCTCACGTTCAAACTTGGGAGACTGGAGCAATTCCTGTTCTGTCGCAGGCAACAGTGACAAGCGTTGAGCCGGAGAATGGTGTTCATTTGACCCTGGATGATGTGAAGGATCGGATTATCGAGGAAGGAAACTTTAATAAGTCTCGCTCTACCACAGGTTCCATTTTTTGCTGACAACCCTTGCAGTCCACTTTCCACCTACGCGAGTGGTCTCCCTCGAAAACACCCTGAGTGGCTCGATTCTCCCACTGAAAGACGCCAGAGAGATTTCGAACTATGTCCGCAGAGTTCGTGTGCCGCCAGGCCGAGCCCCGATCGCCATGCATCTCGATGGAGCCCGGCTGCTGGAAGGTATAACTGCAGAGGGCGTAACAGCCAGGGAGTACCTTGACTGCTTCGACAGTGCTAGTATCTGCATTTCCAAGGGCTGTGGTGCTCCAATGGGCAGCGTTATCGTTGGTACTCGCGAGTTCATCGACCGCGCGAAGTGGTTCCGGAAGATGTTTGGAGGCGCAACTCGACAGGTAAATTCCATACGATCCACAACGGTCCAGAGTATTTATACTAATAAATCTAGACGGGAATGATGGCCGCTGCCGCCATTGCTGCGATGGAGCACACTTTGCCCCTACTTCCGAAAGTGCATGCGCTCACCCGGCGCGTGGCCGACTATCTGCATCGGATCGGGTACGAATTCCTCATGCCAGTGGATACCAACATGATTGTTCTCGACTTGAAGAAGACTGGCATTACTGGAGATGATATTGTGTTCTACTGCAAGCAGCAGGGATTGTTGGTATTCCCTAACGGGCGGCTAGCCTTCCACCATCAGATATCGGACGACGGGGTTGCTCGGCTTCAGAGAGCGTTGTTGGAACTGATTACGGATAAGAAGATATACTAAACCTTGATGAAGAGACTAAAGGTGGGTAGTAGATACTTTACATGGCAATTGCTGGAATTTACTGTTGATGTCGTTAAGAGTTCCTATAGACAGACAGCATGGCTTTCTCAGACAATCTGATAGTTGACTTCGGTTTGTGTCCAAGCCTATGATCATCCATAGTACTATTGATCAGACCAAATTACTCCCCAACTTTCATCTCCTCAATCCCCTTTGCCGCCCTCTCCTTCCAATCGGCCCTCCACCTCGTCAACGCCGGCCTCCTATTCACCATATCCCCACACGACCACATCATCCTCTTCTTATCCAAATCCTCAGTAACCTCATTGTCCGGACAAATAATATAGAACCTCCCCTCCGCCATCCCCTGGCTCAAATACTCAACCACCTGTTCCGGCAACCACGCTCCATTCGGCTTCTCTTTAAAATGTCTCCTTATCATCCCCGTATACGTAAACCCCGGAACCAGCAAATGTACACTCACATTGGGATGTTTCTCATACAGACTATAACTCAACTGCTCGGCAATACTCTTCACAGCCGCTTTGGAGGCATTATACGCCGGGTCCCCAGGCGGGTTGGTTATCCCCTGCTTGGAGCCAGTGAGGATGATAGCCCGCAGAACTGTATCGCTTCCGCGAGTGATGTCGTCGATGAATGTCGCTATGCCGTTCGTGTAGCCTAGTGTGTTCACTGCGAGGGCTCGTTGGAAGTACGTCGGATCTGTCCAGGTGGTTTTGCCTTCTGTGGGCTGGACCATGGTGCCGGCGTTGAGGAAGAGGAGGTCGATTCCCTGAGGGTGGGTGGGGGTGATGGATGAGTAGAGGGATTGCCAGTCTGAGGGGTTGGAGACGTCGATGTGGTGGGTTGTTGTTGTTGGAGCTGATGAGGTGGAGGGGAGAGTGGATGCTGCTGTTTCGAGGGCCTCTTTGTTGTTGTCCACGAGGACGAGGTTCATGCCGTGGGTGCGGCAGAATTGGGCTGTGGCTAGGCCGATGCCTGATGCGGCGCCGGTGATGAGGGCTGTTGCACCGGGGCGGAAGACAGGGTGGAGGGTTGCGGACATTATGTTGTGTGTGTTTTTTTCTGATATATATGGGCGATAGTGGGGTTGTTTGTTGATGGGGTGAAGATGGACAGAAGGAGAGGGAGAGAGGACGAGGGGATGGAGGTGAGGGTGAGGGTGAGGGTGAGGGGTTGCTAGATTGCGGAGACGGGAATCCGGATACCGCGGGGTTCGCTGTGTGTAGACTCAACATATGTGAAGGCAATATTAACCGCCGTAGTGGTGGGTGGTGGGGAATGGAGTCACCCGAGCAGTAGTACTAGTTTTTACTGTAGGATCAGCGTTATCGATAAAGGCCAGTATGAACCTTGAATAGGTCGCTCCATAGGAAATGCCCCGGTAAACTGCCAGTTGCATGCATGTATTGGTGGAGGCTAAAGAGCCTGAGAGACGATTGAATGTGAATGGCAACATGAACAATGGGCACCCGGCCATAGCCAATTCTTACTAAAAGCATCGTGGGTGGGTATCGAGTTCGCAGAGATGATACATTACACGGTTTCAATGAACAACCTGGACGTCCTGAAACGGGCGGAACCCCTCTAGGCAGATGGATATGGAGCTTTGATAACGATCGGAAGCCATGAGAGAGAATATCTTGGATGGAGCAAAGCATTGATGCGTATGGATATATCACATATGGTGAATGCCCAGCTCACCTTATGCCTCAATGCTCATCCAGGTGATATGTTGATTCAGGGCATGGCCGCTCTTTTGGATAGGCTTTGTTGTTTGCCGAGCAGATTGTCCCACGGGCGCGTCGGACGGCATCCGCGGACTTCCCGTCCCTACTTCGGAGCAAGAACACTGTCGACCGGACATAACCCTCGTGTCAAGGGGCCAGATCATACTTCCATACCCTGTCTATAACAATCATTATGACAGGAAGAAAGAAATCAACTCATTAGTTATGAATGAGCCCACTGGACGATTTGTCATCACCGCTCGTGGACGGAGCGCGAACATGCCGAACTCATCAACCTCTCCGCATTCGGATAGACAGCTGTGCTGCTTGTGGTACATCATATACGGAACATTCACATGGCGGAACAACTCATGCTTGACGCTTTGAGATACCCAGCGTATCACCAGCAAAATGGCATGGTAGTCAAGACACACCATGAATCATAATATCTCACGCGGACGTCTGCATAAGCCCACCCATGCCAGACCAACCAACTAACTAACCGCCTCACAATTCAACACCGACCTTCCATAGCTGTGTCATATGCGGGGTCCGCAATCGCACTGTCACTATCCACCCCCCTGATCCGGACGAAAGGCATGCAGCAAGGTATGCCGTCATATTAATTTACACAAAATTCCCGTTGACGGAGGTCCGGGCCCCTCCGCGTAACACATCCTATTTTATATTTAAACCCACGACATGCAGCCCGTGGTATGACGTCCACACATCCCAGGAGCCCATCAGCAAACTCAGCTACTCCGAACCCAACAAAATGAAGATCCTCATCAGCGGCGCCGGCTGCGCCGGTCCGGCCCTCGCCTTCTGGCTCTCCCGAACCAACCACCAAGTCGTGGTAGTTGAACGCTTCCCCACGCTGCGCGACAAAGGAGCCCAGATCGACCTCCGCGAGCAAGGCATCGAAGTGGTCCGACGAATGGGTCTGCTCGACACTATCCGCCAGCACTGCGTCCACGAAGATGGATTCACTCTCGTCGACGGCAACGACCACGTCACGGCCATGATACGACCGAATACATCTGGACAAGGCGCGCAGTCCTTCTCTTCCGAATTCGAGATCATGCGTGGCGATCTCGTCCGGATCTTATACGATGCTACCAAAAAGGACGTGGAGTATCGGTTCAACACGACCGTGGAGCGCTTCGAACAAGATGATGAGAAAGTCATCGTCAACTTCTCGGATGGAACGTCTGAGACGTTCGACCTTCTTGTCGGTGCAGATGGCCAGGGCTCGCGAATTCGACGGGGGATTCTGCCACCAGGCACAGTGGATCCGTATCTCCATCTAGGCATTCACGCGGCGTACTGGTTCGTTCCGCGGGAGAAAGGCGATACCAATACCTTCACGACGTACATATCTCCTGGTGGACGGGCGATATTTCGTCGAAGTCACAGTCCCACGACGTCTCAGGTGTATTTCATGCTGAAAGACGACGATCCGGCGCTTGCGTCTATTCACCGCGCGGCGGTGGACGCGCAGAAGGAGTTCTGGATGCGGCAGTACCGGGGGGCAGGGTGGCAGACCGAGCGATTTATAGAGGGGATGAAGACGACGGATAATTTCTACTCGCAGGAAATTGTGCAGGTGAAGACGGAGACGTGGTATAAAGGACGGGTGGTGTTGTTGGGTGATGCGGCTGCGTGTCCGGCTGTGGTGACGGGGATGGGGACGACAGGGTGTCTTGTTGGGGCGTATGTGCTGGCTGGGGAGATCAATCGGCATGCTGGGGATGTGGGGGCAGCGTTGAAGAATTATGATGCTACGTTGAGGCCGTTTGTGAAAGAGATCCAGAAGTTGAATACGTCGGTGGTGAGGTTGTTTTTCCCGACCTCGTGGTGGGGGATCTGGTTGCTGCATTGGTTTGCGGCTGTTGTGTGTTTCTTGAAGATTCCGGAGTTGTTGGATAGGATGGGGAATGAAGAGGTGGGCGGGTGGAAGTTGCCGGAGTATGAGGAGTTGAGGGGGGTCGTTTGATGTGGTGGCTGTTGTATAGTATATAGTGTTTCCTTTCTCTCAGCCGGTTATTCATGTTGTTGTGTGATTAAATGTATGTATATTCATAGCCTATTCCCAACTCCGTCCATCATTAAAGTGTCCATACGCCATCTTCCATTATGACCCATTATTCCCTCATCCCCCAATCATATTTCCCCGTCCCCTCCGGCTCCTTTCCTGCCGGCTCTGTCTCAATCACCGTTTCTTGAGTCACCGTAATATCACGTATCTTTCCTTTCTTTCCCGTACCCACCAGCCCCTCCTCATCGCTTCCATATCCCGCCGTCGTAGTCCGCTCATGCACCGACAACCTGGTGCGAGACTTCTTCGTTGTCGTCTGTGTATTCCCTTCCCGACTCGCCAACGGATACGACTCGCCCCGTCTGCGGCCATAGCTGCTCGTCCCCCCTCTTGCTGAACTAAACAGCACGCTAAGTCCAATCTTGCTTGCTCCCTTGCGAAGCAAAGGCTGGACGATGGGTAGGTTGGCCACGACAATGGAGACAAATGTCTCGCGACATGCCCATTGACTTCCTGCGACGGCGCCGTCGGGGCCGGCCTGCGGTAGTCAGCGTTTGGTTCGATGAATCAAGGGACAAGAGTGGGTGATAGGGATGGTACCGTAAGGATCGTCACGGCGCGGATTATACCCGCCATGATGATAAAGGCCGCGCTGCTGAACAGTGCCATGAGTGTGATTTTCTGGCGAATGCTGATTTTGACTGCCCAGAGGAGCGGAAGTGGGATGGACATGAGGTAGAGGTCGGTTATCACGTTTGGAATGACGACGATGAGAACGCTAAGGGTCGATTTGGTCGGTTGGCAAATATCTAAGGTAGTTCGCCTGTTAATGGATGATCTCAACGAGGTAGAGATGCAGCAACTAGTGGATGAGGAACTTACTCCCTGGGTTGGGGTTGATTTGCCAGTTCTTGTGCATCGGCTGACAGCCTAGCACGATGGTCAGACCGACAACGAGATAAGTCACGCCGAGTAGGATGTACGCAAAGCGAACGCGTGCGGGGAGATGATTCAGTCCGGACCTAGACGGTCAGTTAGTTTCGTCGACGTGAAATCGGAGCAGATGCCATACGTGAGGCGGGAGTAATAAATGGCGACGCAGAACTTGATCAACCACAGTATCATGGCGTACAGCGACCATCCGATGACCTGAATCTTAGATCCCCATTGCCGATCGTAGTGCTCTTTCGAGCTCGGGTCCAGCGCTGCTCGTTGCTCATCGGTCATGTAGCTGTTTGTGAGACCGTTGAATTTGCTGCGGACAAGATGCGCTGCGACAGTTTCGCCAATGAAGACGGCCTGCATTGGTCAGAACAGAACGGTCGGAATGTCGGTGTGAGTGAACATACTCCTGCCAATGGCATCAAATAGTCATCGACAGCAAAGTTCAGGGGCCCGCCGACTTGCGACCAGCGGACGTAGATTCGTATGATGATGAAGAACAATCCCAACGAGAGGAGGGTGAACGCCTCCGTATCCCCATTAGCCATGGTGAACTGGCAGACAGGATGGATTCAGACTGAGTGCCAAGGAGGCGGCGCCAGTGCGAGAATTTGTGCGCATATTAATTTTATAACCCATTCCACAGTCGGTTGTTTCTGCAGACCAGAAAGGGGCAACGCCAGGATGCAAATCGTCCATATTCTGGAAATGCCAAGGACATCGAAAATAAATTTTCTGACCGACACCCAAGGCAATCTTAGAGCGAAATCCTAACCTTAAGTGACAGCCTGTTATTGGACGTGTGTTGGACATAGGGGTGAAGGTTAGCTCTACCGCGTGCGCTAGAGCCACGATCCGGGGAACGAGACAGTGGCAGCGGCCAAGGTGAAGCGGAAGCCAGTCCGGTGAACTCTATCAGTGCAACGACATGCTGCTATGAGCACCAAAGTGGAGTCAATTTCGTATCTCGGAATCGGGCAGTTGTTCCAGACACGCTGATCGCGACCCACGCGGCACTGGATTGACGTTTTTATCCCGTAAGAGGTAGGGAGGGGCGACACACCAAGCCCATTGTTGACGACGGCGTTTACGTTGACACATAAGTTCCCCTGTGGTGGAAATCCTCTGAGAGGTGAAAAAGCTTATCTTGTCGTGCTCGTATCAATGCTGGATAGGGCTTCTGATTGAGGAAAATGCTGAATACTTTCGAATCGCGCTTCAAAAAAATTCGAACCCTAAATGTCAATAGCTCGGGATTAAACCGAGACAGCCGCCATGATGGAAACAAGAGCCATCCCGCTCTCAAGTTTGGGTCGGTCGGGAAGCGCCCCTGATCCATCAATGGTCAGAGCTCATAAGGAAGCGGACCTCAGTGGGTCTGAAGCTGCCGGATTTGAGGCAGATGGATTCCGGGAGTCGGAGAACGACAGGATGTTGAGAGCAGAGATAGCGGTTGTTGGGTGATTTGCAGCTAAGATTGGTCAGTTGCTGTTAGACGCTAGACGTCGACTTCACCATCCAAGTTATATAGTGTGTTGCCTGGAGATATAGAGGTATAGGTCAGCATTGACGATCTTAAGTAAGCTCCTTGTGGTCCGCGATAGTTTCACTTTGTTAGGGTGCCAAAGTATCACCCTTACGATCGAATTTTCAACCATGGTTTAGAAACTTGGCAGCACCGTAAGTGTCGATGACCACCGTACTCCCTGTTATACAGCGATCTTTTCCAAGGACGGAGACGCTTGAAAAGGCAACTCACGGATAGCAACAGACAAGGTCGCATGGTCAGTAGATTGGCCTCTTGAGCAACGGTCGAACAAAGAAGTAGAGACCTTACCGTTCAGTTGGGCGCTAGTTATTAAATAGTGTGAGGAAACAAAGAAGACGGAACCAGACGGATATAGCTCTACTATTGGATCGACAATGAATAAATGCAAGATCTACACCTGCAAGGATTTAGCGGACCAACAGTTCGGGACTGGTGACACCAGGAATGGGGTAAGAGGAGATGAGCAGACGGACAGCTGCAGTAATCGTGGTAGAGGACAGGGGTCTCTTCCTTTTGGTAAAGTGGATACCTTGGCATAGGACCACAATGTATCTGAGAATTAGGCATTTACTACCAGTGCATGAGCAATTGACGCAGTACTTACGAACTAACCCGTACAACGACAAAGCAACCCAAAACCTAGTAGTTTATAAATCTTGACAAAACACACCAAATGCCACAACCACAATTTACCCACTTTCTGGCGTGCACAACAGCCCATCCCATCAAACTAGATAGCCGCGTGTCCATGCGTCTCAAACGGCAACCCAAAGCACACTACCCCAACAACAACCCACAGCGCAGCACTGGCATATATCGGCGCCGGCGTGAACCCAGTCTGTGAGGCAATCAAACTAGCACAGAGCCCACCGAACCTCAACAATGAAGCAGCAGTTCCAGTACCGGTTCCACGATGCGGAGCGGGGAAGGATTCAGGAGTAAAGGCGTACATGATTGCGTATTCTGCGATGATAATCAGTATGTTGGGAAGTGATAATGATGTAGGACTGGGGTACACGTACCGAAATTCCCCAACATGCCTGTTACACATGCGAACGCTAGACTTGACGTTGGATTACTGACGCCCACGTACGCGAAGAGGAAGACCCCCGTGATGATGGACGAAATACCCATCATCCAACGCCGGCCGAAGAATGTGGTTACGAGGTAAGCTGCGGAAAGGGGCCCGACTACGCCGACGGCGGATTCGATGCAGTAGTTTCGGTAGGTAGTGTAGAGGGAGTCGGAGGAGGAAAATTTTGTGTCGAGGTAGGAGGGAAGGAAGTTGAAGTAGAGAGGGTAGGCAATTCCTGCATACTTGGTTAGTTTACACCGTCTTAAGAGTTTAAAAGGCGGATGCGACACGTACCGATTGTCAACCAAATAAGCCAGATGATACCAGTATGAATACCAAGTTTCCTCGTGGCAAAGAGAGCCTGGTAGTGCGTCGACCGGAAGTCCTTCATATTCTCCTTAATGATCTCCTTGGTGCTCAAGCCCGGGCCTTGTGCTGAAGTGTTGGATTCATTGACAATTCCCAGTCGGGCATCGATCTCCTGGAACATGCCTATAGTCAGAGGCTCAGGCTTGCCATTCTGGCGCGCGACGTAGTTGACAGTCTCGACGGCGGCTTGGTCCTTGCCTTTGGAAAGAAGGTAGCGGGGGGTTTCGGGGAGCTTGAAGATGAAGACGCGGATGATAGTGAAGGCGAGGGAAAGGGCGCCTAGAGTGATAAGGGTGTATCTCCTGCATTTTTTTAGATGCTTGAAGTAGCAGATCAATATTTGGAAGACATACCATCCCATATTGTCGCTGCGATGGCATGTTGCTGGTGTAGAATCGGTTGGACAGCTGTAGTTGGCGAGGAAGACCCAGGCCAGGAGCGACACGATTAGTTGGCCTAAGTTCCACCAGGCCGAAAGAGCTGTCAGGAGGTATTGGTGACTAGTTGCTTTGATTAATCTTCATTTTTATCAATAGACTGAAGGAGTCCTTACCTCCCAGGGACAAACTCCAGAAAGATCATCGAATCCACCGGGACATTCCCTCCCGCTGCGGTGCCGATGACAGCCCACATGGCGCTGAACGCTAGAAAGTTCATAGTACCAGCAGCACCACATAAGAATATACCTGCAATCAGGAGGGTCGAGTTGAACGCGGGCTTCCGGCCGATCAAGTCACTAGAGATACCCCAGAACGAAGCCCCAAGGATCAAGCCTGTATAGTAGGCCACGGAGCTGTAGCTCACCTGGACGATGCCAGGGAACTCGAGCTCGATAGGAGGCTGGACACTGCTTATGCCTTGTGATGCGAACTATATCTCTCGTCAGTGGAAGCAAATACTCATAGTTGAAGAGCGACACGAACGTTATCCACAATCCATCCGAACCCCGTCACGACGAAGAGCTTCCACTGGAATCTGCACTCATCAATACCCATTTCATACTCACTACCACAATGAAGAGGAGTCCATACCTTCCCATCCCAATTTCCTCCATACACTTACCCACCAACTCCGACTTCAGTCGATATGCTTCCGTCGTTGAGGAGCCATAGAACTGCTGCACATCAGGGTCATCCAGTATGACCCCCTTCTCTTCGCCCACGATACTGTTAGCATGTTGCTGAGCTGAATCACGCTTCTTCTCCTGCTGTATATTGTCCATTTTGATGGATGCGTGTGCATTGTCGTGAGCATAATGGCATCAGACTCCGGCGATCAAATAGGACTGGACATAGGTAGGATTAGGGTTGCTGTACGGGTGCCTGGACCAGGTTCAGTGCGCTGACGCAGCTGATTACGGCTAGTTACACGAGATCAATATCTTATCGATTGTCAAGGGTGGGGGATCGCTATCAGTGCCAGCTCGTGTGGCTGCCGTTTAGACCTCCACCTCCACTCCTGAGTTTAGGTATCCGGCCACTGGTTATCGAGAATTGGTAATCAGTTATTAGAATTGATAGTTAGAGGGTATTAACCACAGGTCGAGTTTCTTGTTTGTGTAGCTTGGTGATACTACGAGGTATGATGAGGTTGGTATAGATGATGGTGTAATTAAGATGGTGATCATAATTCATTTGGGATTGAAGCAAGAAAGCTATGGACAAATATACAGCAGCTAGTACATGAATTGTTCAGGCACCCACTGCCGCTGTAGCCGGGGCCGTTTCAATCTTCAACTTCGCCTTTTCCTCCATCTCCTTCTTATATTGCTCCGCTCGCCCGTAGCTCTCCTTGTACGAAGCCGTCACCATGTCCTCAACAGTGATGGGTGGATACTTAGGTGCCTCTCCCTCTGCGCGGCAGTTGGGCAGACACTCGCACCGGTAATCCGGGTTTCCACTGAAGAAGAACGGAATTGAGTACCGCTCGCGGCCGGACTTGTTAATGACGCGGTGGATGTTGGATTTGTACCGGTCGTTGGCCATGCGCATGAACAGGTTGCCGAGATTGACTACGTAGGCGCCGGGGACTGGTTGAACCTGCATTGTAGCCCCGTTAGACTGCGCCCCTGTTAATAAAGAAAAACAGGGAAGTAGCACTCACATCAAGCCATTGACCAGTAGGTGCATCCAGAACCTGCAATCCATCCACCTCATCCTGCAGAAGCAGCGTAATGCATCCGAAATCCGTGTGTGCGCCAATACCACGGTTTAGCTTCTCATCTGCATCCTTAGGTTGCGCAGGGTAATGCAGCATGCGCATAGTTGCGACCGCGCCATCGGTGAGTGGATCGAAATAATCCCCAGATACATCGAGAGTCAGAGCCAAAAGAGACAGGACGTCCTTGGCCAACTCAAACACCGCATTGTAGTATTCCATCGAGGTGCGCTGAAATTCTTCCTTATCGGGCACGGTCGGTGGCCACTGGTTTGGACCGCTGTTGAGCTTCTTCTGGATGTAGTAGGGATGGTCTTCAGGAATTTCCTGGCCGATGTACAAGCCTTCTTTGAGTTCGGGACCGGTGCCGACTTCGAGCATCTGCGAGCGGAGGAGTTCATAGCCGCGGTTGAAACTATTGTTGTCTAAATTCAAACTCTTGGTTAGTGGGTCTCAGAACGAGAGGTAATATGAGGTGGTTACTTTTATCGATCTTGAGCTTCTCTTCCAGCGGGAGTTCGAAGAAGCGCTCGGCACAGCGCATCACACGGCGCTGTAAGTCGAGTGGCACGCGATGGCCGGTGATCTGAAAGAAGCCATTGTACAGGCAGCAGTTGCGGACAGCCTCGACCAGTTGGGTCTTGGCCTCACTGTCGCCTCCGTAGAAGGCGGAGAAATCGAGAATAGGGGGAGCGCTGGGAGCCATTGCGTCGGTTGGTGTTCTTGCTGCTTGTTGCTGATGCTATTCTGGTATCTCAGGCGAATATATCCAGCATCAGTAGGCTTTAGCGATCCATAATTCGAGCACAATCTCGGACAAAAGTCCGATCAGCTTGCTGATTCCCTCCATTTTCGGGAATGGTATAGACAAGAGTGGGGGTAGGATGGGGAGACGATAAAGCTTGCAAAGGTCGGGTGATAAGAATGCGGAGAAGCTGAAGGATGGCCACTTCTTGCCACTTATCGCGGGATTCTGAAGCTGCAGCTCGATAACCCCAGATCGGCACGGGTGGCCCAATCGGGCAATGCCTGTGCCTCCTTGCAGGTTACACGGATAGCAGACAATGTCATTGGTATATAGAATGCAGCCAGCTGGCAGCTGATCGGATCTGAAATGAGTGTTGTCCCAATTTCATTCTCGTAATGGCTGCCACCGATACCGTGAAAAAGGAGGAGGCCATTTCGGCCGAGCCTGCCATGAAGTCCGGAGAGAGTAGTATCTACATCGACCGCGATGCGGAACGGTCGTATGGTGAGTAAGATGAGTTACTTCTTGCTGTGGATACTGATTATTCCAGTGCGAAAGGTGGACTTTTTCGTCCTGCCACTCCTCTGTTTGGTGAGCATGGTGTCCAAGATGGCGACTAGCTACTGACAGTGTAGATGTATTTTTTTGATTGCATGGACCGCGTATGTAGTATCCTCACGTAGACTCGGGTCTACCGCTAATGAAATTTACTCAGAGTAACCTGGCAAACGCGAAAACTGATGGTCTAGACGAGGATATCCACCTGGTCGGGAATGACTACTCGCTGATGGTGTTGTTATTCTATATCCCATTCGGGCTGTGCGACTTGCCATGGAACCTGCTTCTTAAGCGGTACTCTGGACGCTATGTGCTGTCTTTTAGTAGGTTACCCTATTGTATCCTCTGAACTTAGCTAATTTGTCAGTGACTGTGGTCTGGGGAATACTCGCCCTCTGCCAATGTGCCGTCAAGAACTTCGGGGGGATGATCGCTGTGCGGATGATCCTAGGGTGAGTCTCCTGCCATTGATCATATCACGATCTAACACAGATAGAGTATTTGAGGCAGGCTTCTTCGCCGGAGCTACATTCTATATGACACTCTTCTACACGCGCGGCGAGATGGGCTTCCGGCTGGCCATCATGCAGTCCTTCGCTGTGCTCGCCTCTGCCTTCAGCGGACTTATCTCCTTCGGCGTGTTCCAGATCCATGACCCCGCCGTGAAAGGCTGGCAATGGCTGTTTATCATCGAAGGCTCGATGACCTTCCTCATGGGAATTATCTCGTTCTTCTGGCTGCCCGGAAATCCGCGTACTGCATGGTTTCTGAGCGAGCGTGAACGGGCTGCGGCAACGGCACGGCTACTGCGCGACACCTCCGCCGAGGTGGACACCAAATTGGATCTGAAGGTGGCTTTCGAGACATGGAAGGACTGGAAGTTTCCTATTTGGTGCATTATCACGTTTACCTATCCAGTGGCATATGCGACCGCGATGAACTTCTTCCCGTTGGTACGGACATGACCTTGCTCACTGCCAGAGAAGACAGCTAACGGAACAGATTGTCGAACGGCTGGGTTTTTCCACTGTCAAAACAAACCTTTGGACGGTCGCTCCAAACCTTGTAGGCGCGGTGGTGCTTCTCTGTGTGGCCAAGTCGTCGGACCACTTCCGCGAGCGAACCTTTCACATTGTGTTTTCGCTGGTGATATCGCTCGTGGGGATGGTCATCCTGGCGACAATCGATGTCCTGAGCCACAAGGGAGTAGCGTATTTCGCATGTTTCCTCATGGCAGCCGGGTCGTATATCCCGTCGTGTTTGGTGCACGCATGGCATAACAACAATAATATGCATGAGAACTCGCGTGCTGCCAACACGGGTTTCTTCGTAGGGTTGGGCAATTTGGCGGGGATCTTAAGCGCGGCGACGTTTCGCACGCAATACGCTCCAAAGTAAGTAGTTCCACTACCTGGTACGTAGAGACGACTGACTGTCTAGGTATATCCCCACGTTGGTGGCCACCTGCTGCTGCAACGGGGTGTGCATTGTGGTCGTGATCGCATTGGGCCTGTGGATGCGACGGGAGAATCGCCGACGCGATCGCCAACAAGGCCGAAGAGTGCGTCCGGGAGAAGTGGATACACGTCAGTTGGCAGAGGGGGAAAGCAGCCCGGACTGGCGGTACTTTCTGTAAACCTAGCACTTAGCAGCAAGTAAGGTTAGAGATCTAGATAGGCCTATCTCGATTGGTGTGGTTTCATTGATAGCTCCGGGATGGCATTCCTGAATTAATAATAATGGACTAGCGATAAGTGAAACTTTGTCCCCGCAGAAGGTCATTCGTCGATTGTATCGCCAGTCCGCATTCCTGCTTCTCCTCTTTTTCCCTTCAGCTTATCACCGGCTTCGGCCTACCCGACCGGCAGATAAATGAGGTCTTATCCCCATCAGAAGGATCCCTGCATGTATTCTTCTCCTCCTGTATCGCTATATCATGAGCCCCCATGAAGTCCCACGTGTGCCACTGGCCCAACTGCGGCAAGACCTTCACTCGCGCAGAGCATCTGCGTCGCCATGCCCTCAATCATGACCAGGCAAGGCAAGGCTACACCTGTGAGCGGTGCTCCGTGCATTTCCACCGCCCGGATCTACTAAGTAGGTGCTGTGCTACTGCAAGCTATCTCGACTCCTTGTCTGACCCGCCAGATCGCCATCTGATGCGCCATGCCAAACGGGACGAGGAAGCTGGAGGCCCTGGTCAAGGAGTGCTGGAGACGAGGAAACGTACTCGCCGTGCGGGAGATGGCTCCATCATTACTCGCCCTCCGAAGCGTCAGTCGCGCGCTCGTGCCAGCCACAGCTTGCCTCCATCGTCGTCGGCCTCTTCCTCGTCGATTTCCGTGACCAGCGCCCAGGACTATGGTGCTCCTGTGTCCCCGCCGACGTCAGCGAGCGACCCATCGTCCATGACGTTGGACGAGCCCGATCCGCTACTGGCTCCGATGATGCCCAGCGGACCATTCGAGCCCTATGTCGAGCCTATCCCAGGGCAGTTTGATGCGGCAGATGGCTCCTGGAATCTGGGACTGGACGGGATGGGTGATTTCTTCAGCCTTGACACTGGTAATTCCCCCTGTTCATACTTAATCACACTCCAGCTGACCAAACAGCTACCGATTTCAACATGCCTTTTGCGGCCACTCATAATTACAACTGGCTGTTCGACGTCGCCTCTCTGGATGACGCCTTTCCGCCCTTCGACCTCCCATTAGGTCCAGACATGGTCACCTTCGCCGAGGATGCCCTCCCCGTCGAGGATCCAAAATCATTCCTCGACCGCGACGGCTCCTCAGTCCTCCTGCAGGCAGCCTCTTTCGTAGAACGCAGCGACCCGCTCGTCTTCTCCGCGCCCATCCTGGATCCCCAACCAGATACCATCAACCTCGACTGGATGGACGCGCCCTCCCTCCTCCAAACTACCCCCCAGCCCCATCTTCCCATCCTGACAGAAGATTCTCGTCAAGGCATCCTCAACCTCATTGCGCAAGCTCCACCCTTGGCCATCGACGGCCAACCCACCCCGCTAGACTCCCCTCTCCTCTCCCTTCCCTCCCTCCAATCCTACAGCGACCTCTTCTTCACGCGCTTCAACACAACCTACCCCCTCCTCCACCAACCCACCTTCGACCCATCATCCACCACCCCGGTCCTCCTCGCCGCCATCCTCTCCATGGGCGCCACCTACAGCAGCCGCGAAGCGCACCAACTCGCCGTCGGCATCCATGACTCCCTCCGCAACCAACTCTTCTGCCACGCGGACTTCTCCCCCCAGCCTGACCTGTGGGTCCTTCAGGCAATGCTCCTAATTGACTGTTTTGGCAAGATGCGCGCGGGGCCGAAACAGCGCGAACGCGCCCAGCTCTTCCACTGCGTGTTGATCAAGCTCATCCGGCGGAGCGATTGCTGCGCTATTCGCCACACCCCGAACCCCACTACCACTACCGACACAGACATCGACACCCTCTGGCGCACCGCCATGCACGACGAGCAGAAGAAGCGCGTCGCATTGCACTGCTTCATGTGGGATACGCAACACGCCGTCCTCTTCTCCCAGTCCCTATGCATGTCAGCCTTTGAAATCAGATCCGCTCTGCCCTGTTCCCAGGGGACATGGGAAGCATGCACGGCCAGTGACTGGGCGCATCATGCATCTATGGACCCTCCACCGCGGATGTTTCTCTCCGTGCTGAAAGGGTATATTACCCCCTCTGCGATGGCTCGACCCCGCGATCTGAATACCCTGGCACGGATCGTCATCCTGCACGGGCTCATGTCCGTCTCAGCGGACCTGAAAAGACGGGACCAGACGACGTTACGAGCGGAGACGCCCGAGCGGGTCGGTGCATGGACGCGACGCATGGGGAGATCATATGATCTATGGAAGGTGGATTTTGATGCGGATTGCTTGGCGATGAAGTTGAATTTCGGACAGCATCCTGGGGAGGATGTGGCTGGGTCGAGACGAGGTGGAGGGCTGTTCACGGGGCTGAAGATGGCGGCGTGTGCGCTGTACCGGGCAGCCTGGCTGGCGCTGCAGGTAGAGATACTGGATTTGCAGGTCGCTGCCGGGGCGGGGAGGATACTGGGAAGGACAGTGACGGAGGGAGATCGGGAGAGGTCGCGACGGGGATTGAAGAAGTGGTTACTTGGTGGCGGGGAGGGGGCGTTAGGAGCTGCGAGACAGGCGGCGAAGCTGTTGGAGGAGGCGGTGCTGAGTCTGCATGATTGGGAGCAGACGGATGCGTTTCATTTCCCGTGGTGTTTGTATTTGGCGACGTTGACTTGCTGGGCGTTTCATGGTGGGGTGGGTGGTGAGGGCCAGGGAGGTGGTGAACGTCCTGGGGAGAGGGTTACGACGGATCTGGCGAGTTTGATCGTGGCCATGACGACGTGTGGAAGTCTGGGGGATATGGCGGCGCTCGGGGGAAAGTATGATACGAGGGGACTGGTGAGGACGATGGCGCAACAGTTGGCCACGGTAAGGTGGGCGGTGGTGCATGATGCGATGAAGGTCTTGGTGAATCTGGGGAATTGACTGTAGTTCTCCAATCTATTACTGATCCATTTATGTATGTGGGCTACCTACTTGAGCTTAAAACCTTGATTCTCGATAGCTTGCCGAACTTTCTCCCTCCCACCCTGATCCTGCGACGCAACCATGCCCGCAACGAACTCTCCCCAGCCCTTTCGCCCGAACTTGGCCTCTTCTTCGTAGAACGTCCCCAGCGCCTTATCATACGACTCAACGTTGTCCTTCTGCCCCTCCTCGTTCCACCTTTCGAAATGAAGTACCTCCCGCATCGGCAAGCGCGGTTTGATCCGCCTACCACAACGCCTATTCTCCGTATCCGGATACCCAATAGCCATTCCAAACACACCCCATGTCAAAGGGGGCAGATTTAATAATTTACAGACCTCCTCGGCATTGTTCCTCAGGGCACCGACATAGCAGATCCCCAAACCTAGTGATTCCGCCGCAATGGCAACGTTCTGCGCCGCGATGGCCGAATCCACGGTGCTCATGATAAACATATTCATGCTATCAAGCGCGTCGGCAGACTGGTGACCATACTGCTCTGAAAGGTTCTTCAGGCGGCGGAGATTGGGACAGAATACCAGAAACAGAGGAGCTTGGCGGATGAAGTCCAGGTCGGCTGCAAGCGATGCGACGTTGGATTTATGCTCGGGATCTTGGATAGCGATGACGTCCCATGTCTGCATAAGGGAGGAGGAGGAGCCACTTTGAGCTGCTGAGATGAGGGTTTCCAGTGTTCCCGGGGGTAGATTTGAGGGGAGGAAAGCCCGGCAGGATTTATGGGAGAGAATTGCGGACAGGGCACCGGGGAGAGAATTGGACGGGTCGGTTGGGAGAGGAAAGGTGGAGGATTGTGAGTCGCGGTAACGCTCTTCAGCGAGGGATGAAATTGTCCTGGTCATTTTGAGGGTTGTTTGTAAGGCATGTAAAAGAAATAAGATCGAAAAGGAGGGAGGACGACGGTAATGTGCTCATCTTATAGAGCTTTTGAGCAAGCCCAGGCAGTGTCTTCCATGGAGTGGATATCATTTCAATGCTGTGGGGAGCGCGCAAATATAAACGATTGGTGGGTTCTCGTGCAGTGGGTCTCTAGAGCCGCGGCTGAACCAATCACAACACATTATCTTCCCAAAAATGGCCCAGAGGCTTGAGGCTGCCTCTTGATGGTCCAAAGAGAGCTGCAGATATTGTCTTGATCGCATTATTAATCTCTGCCCATGATCGGAATCACCCCTGATCAAGCAGAAGCTGGAGACCAACAAGACTGGCTTCTGGGTCTTCAGGTGCAGAACCGATAGTTGTCCAAACCCTGTCTAACCTCGTCTGTACCCACGCTGCATGTCCACCTAGCTTTGCAGCAGATATTGAGGCGACAACACCCCGGAAGACTTCCCTCTCCTCGAGCCTTACGGCAACAGAGCTGAGGATAGCCACGGGCCAGAGTAGATATACGGGCGGGTAAATATCTATTTCCAACGCAGGTACCCGCTGTAAACCCCCTGCGAGACACGAGTGCACTCGCCGGACCCGTTCACCGGAGGTGATGTTCGGATTCACCTTTTGGAGTAAGATTTGAAGTGCTAGGTAGCATAACGCGAGAGACATATCTGCGGAACAGATGAGGTGACTCCAGTGCGACAACTCCCAACTTAGACTTCGCCACTTGGCAACTTCAGCGCTATCAAGCGGTCTTGATAGCCGAGATAGTTTCGTAACATCCGCAATGAGTAAAAAGAACTTGTAAGACGCCTGCAGAACAGTCTCTCCTGGCGTAGAGTCTGACCTTGTGGGTCGATCAAAATAAAGTGGGAGCTCCAGCTGCTCTCTATCATCCGGGAGCGCATCAAGTGACGGGTCAAAGATCATCATGAGGCATGCTTGGTATAAAAATGACTCGACACATATGCGATCAAACGTGGCCGCAGCCTTAGTGCGAAACTCGCAGGGTCGGCGTTTGGTAAGTAGGAGGCCCGCAGCCGTGACATGCGGCGCCACAGTGGGTGTCGCATCTGATCGGGAAGACTACAGTTATAGAAATTAGCTTGCTTACACGAATTTAAGGGATCTGGCACATGCCTCGAAACAGGCGAGCAGAGACACAGTTGCGAGGATCCGATCATCACAGGCAGCTTTGGTAATATCAGTCAGTGACATTTGAATGGCATGAATTGCATGCAGATAGCTCTGCAGGGCAAGATGGGCAGGCCACCGGTCTTTGGTTGGCAGCTGCATTCCGGCCACAGCCACCATTGCCCCAAAGAGAGGAGAGAATTGGAACGCGAGGCGGAGCATGTGTGTCTTGTCTAAAGAGTTGCGTCGAACAAAACGCGGTAAGATCGTGGAGGCAAAATATCGATATAGGTAGGTGGACTCCGATGATGAAAAAGGCGCCGGCATCATGATGGGCGGAGGGAGTTGTATTTGCGACACTCCTGGTAGCGCTACTGTGCGCACCATAGCCTTAGTCCTTTTGTATTGCCGGGATCTGCCATCTGGGAGCTGATTACCCTCAGAGGGCCACTTGCATTCCAGCGAGTTTCGAGTGCATGCGGTGCAACGTGGACGAGACTCGTCACACTTCTTGCGGCGCTTTCGACCTAAATTTGCCTGGATGAACAAGAGACCTTCTTCTCTGATCTGATCATGTGGGGATCCTAGCTTACATGATAAGCAGCCATTTCTGGTTCGCAGGCTGGCTGGAGGCATTCCAGCGTGTGGTGCAATTCCACGGTGGTAGTGTCCTACTAATCTTTGAATGGGGCGTAGGTGTTATTAAGAGGTCTGTTTTCATTGGTTTCGCATAACGGGTTCATCGCAACTGCTGGCGAGACTGAAACACCACAAGGAAAATAAATTTGGAAGCTGGTAAAGTTGTGAAGGCTATTAGTAATCGGAAGAAAGCAAAAGCTTCGACATCTGGAGAGGCGACATCTCGGTTCGGGAAGCTCAAGCGTCTTTCCGCGCATATTCCGCAGAAAGGGCCACCATTTCGCGGCTTTTTCTGCCGGCAGCACTTCGCTCATTGTTTCGATGTACATATCGAAGAGATACTTGTTCAACTTGTTCGTCTGTTTCCATCGCTCAAGAGGCACCCAGCCACTGTTATCCGTGCCGAACTGGTCCTTGACAAGATCCCACAGATACACACTATCTTTGAGTTGCACCTGTTGTTCGTCGTGCCGCTTAAGTTCCTCTTCACTAGATTTGAATGGATAGCTACTGGGGAGACTAAAATTGCTCCCAATCCTTAGTAATTCGCATTAAGTAGTTCCGTAGTGGAACCGAGGACCGTTTCCAAGCAAGCTGACAACGCGTGAAAGGCTCCCATAGTCGTCGATCCAATGCCGTTACATTGAAGAATGGATTACGCTAAGCACAATATTCCATAATGGGCGACAAGTAAGTATACTACAAATTCCACTTCGGGTTACCTGCTACTATACATTACAATTCAATTCTGCTGAACTGGCAGTAATTTATATATATTTTGGAGGCTACTGAACCCAGTAACAGGTGTAGAGTGCTAGTATTTCGCGGCAATGAAGGACTACTGCCCAAGGTTGCTACAATATATAATGTTCCATTGGATAAGTCATCCAAACAATAGTTCCGTCTCCAACCATCTCGACGCTCTTTTGGTTGCCACTGATTGAGTACTGGTATGATTATAATAGCAGCCCCCCTGAATGTGGAATGTCTTAGGTATCTATCTATAAGATCGTCTATACACTCAATGCCAGATAATCCGTATACCCCTTCTCCTTCGGGTCAGCTCCATAAAATGTCGCCCGGTCATACTTATTCAACTGTGCACCCTCCATCAACCTCTTAGGCAGATCAGGGTTGGCAATGAACCACCTTCCAAAAGCCACCGCATCCGCCCCATCCTCAACGACCTTCTTCTTTGCTCCCTCGCCATCAAAGTTCCCAGCCGCAATGAACCCAATTCCAGCCTGCTTGAAGATAGTTCTGAACGGATCCAAACTGACCTTCCCTTGTCCAGGCAACGAGCCCATTTTGGCCCCCTCATCCAACACCTCATCAAATCGTGGTTCGATCATATGTGCGTACGCTATCCCGGGGGTCTCCTTTGCAATCATCTGACAAACGACCTGCCAATGACCCTGCGGATCCGAATCCCTCGTGTCTTGGAAATAGTTATACGGCGACAAGCGCACGCCAACCTTATCCGCACCGATAGCATCACATGCGGCCTTGATTGCCTCGACAACAATTCTCGCTCTCTTCTCCACGGTTCCTCCGTACTCATCTGTACGGTTGTTCACGTTATCGTGCAGGAACTGATCGAGTAAGTACCCGTTCGCAGCGTGCACCTCCACGCCATCGAATCCTGCCTCTATGGCACGCGTCGCGGCAGCGGCGTACTCTGCCACAGTGGCCTCGATCTCAGGGATGGTCATTGCGCGGGGTGGAGTAGCCGAGTATGGCTCCCCGGTGAGTGCATTCCCGGTCATGGGAATGTCGCTGGATGAGAGAGGGGTTTGGCCCTCGATAAAGGCCGGCACTGTTGCGCGTCCGACGTGCCATAGTTGGCAGACGATGAGGCCGCCTTTGGCGTGGACAGCGGAGGTGACATCTTTCCAGGCGTTTATCTGGGAGCGGGTGAAGATTCCAGGGACACCAGGGTAGCCAGCTGCCTGTGCATGTACAAATTAGGACTTATGTATCAAAGGTAGGAATGTGGTAGCATACATGGCGGCTGATGGGGGTTGCTTCGGTAAGTTGAAGACCACCGGGAGATGCTCTCTGGCTATAGTATTCGGTCATGAGGGCGTTAGGGACATAGACGCCCTCTGATTCTTGTGTGGCACGCATCCGCGTGCATGGTGCTTGGACGACGCGGTGAGATAGGGAGAGAGACCCCAATCTGAGGGGGTGAAAGAGATGGTCAATTGGCGTGATGGAGCCCATTTTGCAGGATCTGATCTATGTGACTGTCTGAATTGGTTGTTAATTTGCTATAGGACTGGGTATAGCTACGGTACATATAGGATGACTTTTTCCAGCACTTGAGAATCTCTACTCGCATGCCCTCCATTTTTGGATTACTCGCAACATCCACTCTTGACTGAGACTGATCTGTGAACGTACACTGGTATAGATGAGTGGAGACAATGTTGCAGATAATTAATCTATTGTCTGATTGTCGGGCCACCCGATAAGCCAACCATAACTGCTGGAAGTTAATCCGATCGGCAAACCCCCACCCTTGAATAAGGCATCCACTCCCGATCACTCTGGACCTCCACTCCACTTCAAGCAGCGTTGCAGCCCCAATGCATCTCTGACGTAGTGGCGCTTCTTCACAGGCTCGATCTTCTGCAATGCCAGCTCAACCCCTCATGCTGGGTAAGAATGGGGCCTGATGGATGCCCTTCAGGTCCAGCTTCACGTGCACAGTGCCCCCCTCGCAGTACAATTTCCATCCCTTGAACTTCTCCCACAATGTGCTTGCCATTGTTCTCTCATTCTCATTCTCCTTATCTGCATTGTAATTATGCACTTCTAGCCACATCATGGTTCTTCCAACTGCACTGCAAGACTTCCTGACCACTGCTCCCTCCACCCCTAATCTCTCCTTCTACCTCAACGGCACCCCCATCGTCCTCGCCAATCCTAACCCCCACTGGACCCTCCTCGACTTCATCCGCTCTCAACATGGCCTGAAGGGCACCAAGCTGGGCTGCGGCGAGGGCGGTTGCGGTGCTTGCACCGTTGTGCTGCAGACCCGCGACGGGCGCGCGCAGATCCGCCACCGTGCTGTGAACGCCTGTTTGTATCCGCTCATTGGAGGTATGTGTGTTGGTTCCATGGGTGCGATCGCATCTGACAGCCGTAGTGGCCGGAAAGCATGTCATCACCGTTGAAGGGCTCGGGAATGTGGATCATCCCCATCCGCTTCAGGAAAGGCTGGGGAAGCTCCACGGGTCGCAGTAAGTTGACCGTGGTCTGATGGACGAGCAATGCTGACAGGTTAAGATGTGGCTTCTGTACCCCGGGTATAGTCATGTCGCTATACGCTCTTGTACGGAATGCATACGATCCCCAGACTGGCCAATTCAATTTGACGGAGGATGAGATCGAAATGAAGGGTCACTTGGATGGCAATCTGTGTCGGTGCACGGGCTACAAGCCCATCCTGCAGGCGGCGAAGACGTTTGTCCAAGAGGATCTCCAGGCCCGGCTGGCTGTGCGCACGCGACCCTCAGATATGGAGATTCCGATTGAGTCTGAGTCGGACACATCGCGGCCGCAATCCTGCGGACGTCCAGGCGGATGCTGTCGTGATACTCCGGGGTCGTCCTGCTCGTCTTCTTCGGATCGTGACAGCTCGCGCACCAGTATCTCGACCCCAGATACAGAGCCAGAGAAGGACTTGACCAGCACAGTACCACAGTTCGACTTCAAGCCGTACATTCCCAACACCGAGCTTATCTACCCCCCAGCCCTGACTAAAGCGACCCCTCAGCTCGTCTGCTACACCGACGACCGCAAGGCCTGGCTGCGCCCGGTGACACTCGCCCAAACCTTGGACATCCTGGCCCGCTGCCCATCGGCCACCCTTGTCGGCGGTGCCAGCGAGGTCCAAGTTGACATCCGCTTCAAAGGTGCCGAATTCGCCGTGTCCGTCTTTATCGGCGATCTAGACGAGCTGTCATACATCAAGCCCGTCGAGAAAGATGGCACCATCACCGAGCTGGTCATCGGCGGCAATACACCCCTCACCGACATCGAAACTGAATGCAACCGACTCGTCCCAGTCCTTGGCCCTCGAGGATCCGTCCTCTCAGCCACAGCCAAAGTCTTACGCTACTTTGCAGGTCGCCAGATCCGCAACGCCGCCTCACTAGCCGGTAATATCGCCACGGCGTCGCCCATCTCCGACATGAACCCTGTGCTCCTAGCCATCAATGCCACCATCGTCGCGCGCACCCCAACCCAAGAAACCACCATCCCCATGACCAACATGTTTCTGGGCTACCGCAAGACCGCCCTCCCTAAAGACAGCATCATCACCTCGATCCGCATCCCCCTTCCACCGCCAGAAACACGCGAACTCACCAAATCCTACAAACAAGCCAAGCGCAAAGACGACGACATCGCCATCGTAACAGCCGCCTTCCGCGTGCGCCTCGCCCCAGACAACACCGTCAGCGAAATCGCCCTCGCCTATGGCGGCATGGCTCCGACGACCCTCCTAGCCAGACAGGCCATGGCCGTCCTCCAGGGCAAGAAATGGGGCGTACAAGCCGTCCTAGACAGCACGCTCGACGCCCTCCTCCAGGATTTCAATCTGCCTTACTCGGTCCCCGGTGGAATGGCGCACTATCGACGCACCCTGGCTACATCCCTCTTCTTCCGTTTCTGGCACGAAGTTATCTCCGACTTCAACCTCACCTCCACAACCGCCGACCCATCCCTCGCGACCGAAATCCATCGCCACATCTCCCACGGCACGCGCGACAACCACAACCCGCACGAACAGCGCGTCGTCGGCAAACAACTCCCCCACCTGTCCGGTCTGAAGCACGCCACCGGAGAAGCTGAATACGTCGACGACATGCCCCCGCAGCACCGGGAGCTCTTCGGCGCGATGGTCCTCTCGCAACGTGCCCACGCCAAGCTACTCTCCGTGGACTGGACGCCCGCATTGCAGCCGGGTCTGGCCCTGGGATACATAGACCATACGAGTATCCCCGCGGAGAAGAATATCTGGGGCCCTGTGGTGAAGAATGAGCAGTTCTTTGCCGTGGATGAGGTGACTTCGCACGGGCAGCCGATTGGGTTGGTCTATGCGGAGACGGCGCTGAAAGCGCAGATGGCGGCGAGGGCTGTGAAGGTAGAGTATGAGGATCTGGAGACTATACTCACAATCGATGAGGCGATTGAGAAGGGGAGTTTCTGGCCCCATGGGAAGGAGTTAAGGAAAGGGGTGGCTGTGACGCCGGAGAAGATGAAGGATGTTTTTGAGAAGTGTGATCATGTTTTCGAGGGTGTTATTCGCATGGGCGGGCAGGAGCACTTTTATCTCGAGACAAATGCTGCGGTGGTGATTCCTCATTCGGAGGACGGGAGTATGGAGGTTTGGTCGTCGACGCAGAATACGTATGTCTATCCCCACTCTATGCCCATTTGTGTGTGAGCGATGCTAATGGCTGGGATAGGATGGAAACCCAAGAATACGTCAGCCAGGTGACTTCCGTCCCCGCATCGCGCATCAACGCCCGAGTAAAACGCATGGGTGGCGCCTTTGGCGGCAAGGAATCCCGCAGCGTGCAACTGGCGTGCCTACTCGCTATTGCAGCTAAGAAAACGCGACGCCCTATGCGCGCCATGCTCAACCGCGACGAAGACATGATGACCTCTGGCCAGCGGCACCCGTTCCAATGTCGCTGGAAAGTGGGTGTCATGAACGACGGGAAGCTCATCGCCCTCGACGCAGACGTATACAACAACGCGGGATTCTCCTTGGACATGAGCGGTGCCGTGATGGACCGGTGCTGCACGCACATCGAAAACTGCTATTACTTCCCCAACGCGCACATCCGCGGATGGGTGTGCAAGACGAACACACATAGTAATACTGCCTTCCGGGGGTTCGGTGGGCCGCAGGCCATGTTCATCGCCGAGAGTTATATGTCTGCTGTTGCGGAGGGGTTGGGGATGGATATTGATGAGTTGCGAATGAGGAATCTGTATACCCAGGGGCAGAGGACGCCATTCCTCCAGGAAATCGATCAGGACTGGCATGTTCCAATGCTGCTGGAGCAGGTTCGCAAGGAGGCGCGGTACGCGGAGCGCAAGGCCGAAATAGCAGAGTTCAATAAACGTCACCGCTACAGGAAGAGAGGGATCTCGCTCATCCCGACGAAATTCGGCATCTCCTTCGCTACAGCAGTCCATCTCAACCAAGCCGGCGCGAACGTCAAAATCTACACCGATGGCTCAGTACTTCTGAACCACGGCGGCACTGAAATGGGCCAGGGCTTGTACACGAAGATGGTGCAGGTCGCAGCTCAGGAGCTGGGTGTTCCGGCAGAGAGCGTCTACACGCAGGATAGCTCGTCGTACCAGACGGCGAATGCGTCACCGACTGCTGCCTCGTCAGGGAGTGATCTGAACGGAATGGCAGTTAAGGATGCGTGCGATCAGCTGAACGAGCGGTTGAAGCCGTATCGGGAGAAATTCGGCAAGGATGCTGATATGGCGACGATGGCGCATGCTGCGTATCGCGATCGGGTGAATTTGGCGGCGAGTGGCTTTTGGAAGATGCCCAAGGTGGGGTATCAGTGGGGAACGTATGATGTGGAGAAGGTGAAGCCGATGTATTATTATTTTACTCAGGTATGTTTTTCTTCCTCTGTTTGAATGGATAGGGGGTATGCTGATGGGATCATAGGGCGTCGCGTGCACTGAGGTCGAGCTTGACCTGCTTACGGGTGATCATACTGTGCTGCGCACGGATATTAAGATGGATGTGGGAAGGTCCATTAACCCTGCTATTGACTATGGACAGATTGAGGGGGCCTTTGTTCAGGGACAGGGGTTGTTTACGATGGAGGAGACTCTCTGGACGCAGAGTGGCCAGTTGGCGACGCGGGGTCCGGGCACGTATAAGATTCCCGGATTCAGTGACATCCCGCAGGAGTTCAATGTTAGTTTCCTGCAAGGTGTATCGTGGAGCCATCTCCGCTCGATCCAGAGCAGCAAGGGTATCGGTGAGCCGCCGCTGTTCATGGGGTCGACGGTGTTATTTGCGTTGAGGGACGCGTTGAAGAGCGCGAGGGCGGATTTCGGTGTACAAGGGCCGTTGGTCCTGGATAGTCCAGCTACGGCGGAGAAGTTGAGGCTGGCGGTTGGAGATGACTTGGTGAAAAAGGCAGAGGTGAAGAGGAAGGAGGGGGAGAAAGGGTTCTTCGTTGCTGTTGCATGATTTCATCCAGAGCTAAGTTAACATAATGTCGGGGTCTTTCATATAAATCATTCATGATGGTACCTTCGAAGACGAACGATAAGACGGTTGAGGGATATCTATGTCAGTGGATACACGATATAATTTCCTTAGAGTTAAAACGAAAGATATTTTCAGATACTCAATCTTCAATAGTTATTAGCACTAGGACATGGACATAGATTGGTGGACGGCCAGAAATGCCTGACTATTCCACATATCTGCAATCTCGCTTGTTCAATATATAATATAATATTTCAGCAGTAAAAAAAATATACACAATAGTTTTCACCCTCAAGCTGACTCGATATTATCTTTATAAGCCTCTAATAGCTGCCAACCCTTCAGCCAGAGCAAATCACACAGCTCTAATGCAGTACTCACAACCTCGCTACCACCTCATCCACCTTCTCCCCTACTGTTTCCCAGTTTGCATCCACCTAAGACCATTAGCATCGATCCTCCCCTTATACAAGAAAGACTTACATCCGCAATATGATCGTATCCCAGCAACTTCGGCGCCAATCCCGGATCCCTCCACGCCAGCGCCTCCCCTTCTGGCGTGGGCACCATGCGCATTTTCCGATCGCGCTCTTCCTGCTCCGGCCCATCGTGCAAATGATACAGATACTGCTGTGTGTTTCCCCGTTCCACAACCATCTGCGTGCGCTGCTTGCGACACTTCTCAAATACGGCCAGGGCATGACGCTTAGCGGCGATGAACTCGGGTGAGGATTTCGAGACGTTAGGGCCAGATGGGAGGCGCGAGAGACATTCGCCGAGGACGGCCCCATCTTCGAAGGCCATTCCTGCACTGTTTGAGAATTAGTAGCATTCCAATTTGTACAAGCTGGTATGGAGAAGGTACCCAGAAGCAAGATAGGGAAGTGTAGCATGCACAGAGTCGCCTAGCATGACCCACGCCCCGGAAGGATGCGTCCAGTCGTAGTCGCCGAAGCGGATGCAGAGACGCCATTTGTGCACGGATTGGCAGAGTTTCAGGAGTTTTTGGATCCTACAAATCAGTCTTCGCCCTTTGAAGCAGGAGACAAGAAGTACCTCGGATCCCATCCTTCGAACAACGCACACATCTCCTGCACATTGCCCTCGACCGTCGAAGCCAGCGACTCTTCGGGGATGTCATCAGGCACAAGCAACACCATATTAAACAGTTCCCCTTGTCGCAACACATAGTTCACTGGCATCATTAGCCCATTATTTCAGAATTGGTGAACTGAATACGAACCAGCATGTTTATCCGGCCCCAACCAATAATTCACCTGCGGGTCCGTCACAAACCCCCTCAACTCTGGATCCTTCAACATCTCCTCCGTCGACAACAACAACCGATACGCCAAATCCCCGGTCTTGATCGGTGGGTCCGGCCTCTTAAGCATAACCTCGGTCAACTTCCCAAACACCCCATCAGCACTAACCACCAGATCCCCCCTCCACGACCGTCCATCACTCGCCACCGCTGTCGCCATGCCGCCATCCCCGTCAGGGATGATGTCCACGACCCTCGCAGCGCAGGTGATCTTTGCCCCTAACTCCTCCGCCCTTTCCAGTAGACAGCGCTGTAAATCTGCACGGTGGAAATCGCGATACCACGTCCCGGGGTACTGCGCCGCGGAGTCAACGAAACTCAAGCTGGATATGATTTCGCCCTTCCAGTGTAGAAAGTTGCAGACGCGCGGGTGCGTCATGTGTGGCGTGAGAGCTGGTTCTAGGCCCCAGTGTTTGAGGACTCTCGAGCTGTTGGGGAGGACTTGGATGCCGGCGCCTACTTCGCGGATCTCGTGCGTCGCTTCGAGGACGTGTACGTCATGCCCGGCTAGGAGGCAGGAGATGGCGGTGCCGAGGCCGGCGAGGCCGGCACCGATGATGATGATCTTTCATTAGCTTAGACATAGAAATAGAATGTAAGGGGAGAAGAGGATGTACCTGCAACCGACAGTTGTCGGGGAGGGAGCGCTTCTCTTTGATGTGGATAGGGGGCGTCATGGTACCAGTTCTGTAAATGTGATAGTAAGCAGAGAGTGTATAACTCAGTAGACACAGCTTCTAAACCATCATATAAACCTACCTCAAGACCTAGCTGAGTGCATTTTCTACCTCCTAAAAATGGGGGATAAGCGCGTGCCTGACAAGAATGGGGGTCGGGCATGAGGGGATGCATCAATCTTATCATATCATTTGCGGGGGAATAAGTACACCCTCCGGTCGGAGCAGACAGTATTCCAGCAATCACCAGCAGATCCATCCCAGTAATACCTGCACTATGTCTCGAGTAAGTTGATTCCTCTAGGAATAATCCCCCATCACAATAACTAATTGTACAGTTCTCCCTACACGGCCGAACTGCCCTCGTCACTGGCGGTGCCCGCGGCTGCGGCCTCGCCTTTGCGCGTGGTCTCGCCCAAGCAGGTGCCAACGTAGCCATCTTCGACCGGATACCTCCTGAAGAAGGGTTTCTGTCGATCGAGAAGGACTATGGTGTGCGGACTGCATATTACGAGTATTTTCCCCTCCTCAATCAGCTTATACATATCATATTTCAAGTCCTAACCGAGTTTCTAGAGTCGACGTATCCTCTCCCGACTCCCTCGCCACCGGCTTTAGCGCCTTTCAAACAGACTTCGACAATGCCCTAGACATCTGCGTCCCCTGCGCAGGTATCAACCGGCACCAGACGTTCCTCGAGTTCAACTACGCGGACCACCAGGAGCTGCTAGGGGTGAACGTGCTGGGGCTGTTTCATACGGCCCAGCTGGCAGCACGGCAGATGATTGCCAATGGCACGAAGCATGGGAGCATCGTCCTGGTGGCGAGTATGGCGAGCCACGTGGCGGTGCGGAGCCAGTTGTGCAGTGCGTATTGTGGGAGTAAGGGGGCGGTGAGGGCGATGTGTCCTGCTATCGCGAAGGAGTTGGCGGAATATGTAAGTCCAATCCTGTTGTTACGGTGTTGAGAGAGAATTAAGGGTTTTTGCTGATGGTGTAGGGTATTCGCGTGAATTCGATTTCGCCGGGGTATGTGAGGACGGAGATGACTGCTGCTGTGAGTGTCCCTAGTTTACTTAGCAGTATGAGTTTATCTGATAAGAATGTGGTAGTTCCCCCATTTGATCGAAGAGTGGAAATCTGCAGCAATGAACGGCCGCATCGCAGAGCCGGAGGATATCATGGGGGCGTGTGTTTTTCTGGCGAGCGATGCCAGTTCGTACATGACGGGGCAGGATGTGATCGTGGATGGGGGGGTGACTAAGTGGTAGTAACTAGTTATTATTATCTTTGCAATTTCGATAACTAGGTGCATTGAATCAGACTGATAATATCACGCAATCATTCATAATCAATAAGACTATCGAAAGGGTAGCTATCCCCCGCATAAGCTATCCTCGCCCAAAAGTGGGGTTATCAGCTCACTCGGCGATCAGTCCGAACCCCATCACTAGTAACCAACTACTATAACAATACTCATCCAGAAGCGACCATGAACGTATCATCACCATTACAAACACAAGGACTACACACAATGTCTCCAAGTGCCATCAACGAGGGCTTTTCCAGCCCTTCCACCATACCCACCACAACAGTGGTGGTAGTAGGCGCTGGCCCCTCGGGCTTAATGCTAACGTACCTCCCCCACTCACAATCACCATGAAATACTCCCCACTGACTGGTAATGATGTGAAAAGAAACAACCTCCTCCGCTACGGCACACCCGTAATTCTTCTCGACGACCGCCCGACAGCTACATCAACCGGAAAAGCAGACGGTCTGCAGCCTAAGACCATCGAAACTCTAAAACAGCTGCGACTGTCGGATGAGTTGCTCCGCAATGGGGCTAAGGTGTATGATATTTGTTTTTGGGTATATAACCTTTCCAACAAAGAACAACATCAAAATGCCAATTGATATTAATATCAATGGTGATATAGGAATCCACCCCCCAAAACCCAACCCTCAACCGCACATCCCGCCAAACGCACTACCCGGACCATCTGGTCGGCGCCTCAGACCCATACATTCTGCTCGCGCACCAGGGCATGCTCGAGGATGTCTTGATAAAAGATATAGAAGAAAGAGGGGGCAGTGTACAGCGGAACAGTCCATTCGTTTCTGTTTCTAAGACATCAGACGGGAGTGGAGAACTCGAAGTTATTTACAACGACAACACAACAAATACGCAAAAGGCTGTCCGCACGAAATATCTCGTTGGGTGCGACGGCGCAAGGTCCAAAGTCCGGGACTTCATTCCCGGGGCGCAGTTAGAGGGCGAGATGAGTAATGCTTCTTGGGGTGTTCTGGATGGTACTTATCTCCTTATTTCCTTCACTGGTTTTTCTGGTTGGCTGACGGGTGCTATATGGTATGTATAGGAATCATCGATACCGACTTCCCCGACCTCTGGAGCAAAGTAGCCGTTCGCTCGCACACAGCGGGGTCTATTCTCTGGATTCCCAGGGAACGCGGTATGACGCGGTTATACGTTGAGCTTAGTTCCACGGACGGAGAGAGGGTCGATAGAGCCAAGGCGACGCCGGAGTACGTGATGGCTAGGGCGCGAGAGGCGATGCAGCCTTTCCGATTGGAGTGGAAGTTTATCGGTATGCCTATACCCCGCCCCCATATTCTATATGGAGAAATATACTGATCAGATAGAATGGTTCGGCAACTACGTCGTTGGCCAACGCGTCGCTCGTCGGTTCAGCGATCCCGAAAACCAGATCTTCATTGCTGGCGATGTATGCCCATTCCTATCCCTCTTTTTCCCACCAGTGTACTGATTTAAAAAACTACAGGCCGGCCACGTTCACTCCGCCCTAGCAGCCCAAGGCGCCAACACCAGCATGCATGATAGCGTCAACCTGGCGTGGAAACTGAACCTCGTTTCACGCGGGCTCGCCCCGGCATCTCTACTGAGTACATACTCCGAGGAACGACGGAAGATCGCCAACGACCTAATCGCCTTCGACGCGGGTCACGTCGCGGCGTTCGAGAAAGGCGAGACCGCCCTAGCGAGGAACATTGAAGAGAACATCCGGTTTATCTCCGGTGTTGGGGCTGAGTATGACGCTGGTGTTGTTACAAAATCAAGGCAGAGTAAAGTGAAGGGTGGCATTCAGCCGGGGACATTGACTCGTCCTGCTAAGGTGACGAGGTATATCGATGCCAATCCGGTGGATCTGCAGCTTGATATCCCGATGATGGGACAGTTTAGGGTGGTTTTGTTTGTGGGGGATGTGGTTGGTGGGAAGGGGTTTTTGGAGGGGTTTTGTGGGGCGGATGCCTTGGAGGGGGTGCATTCTGTGGCAAAGGAGTCATATAAGAAGTGTCCTCGGGGACTGAGTGACGGGGATAAGTATTTTCCACTGGAAAGGTATACCCCTGTTTCGGAGGTAGTGACGTATGGTTTGGTGACGAGGAGTGAGAAGAGGGAGTTTGAGTTGGGAGATTTGCCGGAATTGTTGCAGAAGAGTCGATGGACAGTGTATCTGGATGATGTTGAAGGCGGGGAGGGGTGTACTAAGAAGTGGATAGGAGAGATGGAGAGGGACCAGGTAGGAGTGATGGCTGTGAGGCCGGATGGGTATGTTGGTGCAAAGGGGGTTTGGGGATGGAGTGAGGGAGAGGGTTGCAGGGCAGCGGAGTGGGTTGGGGAGTATTTGGCTTTGGAAGAGTAGATTCATAGATGGGTGATTCTGAGTTGGGGCGATGAGATGCGGTGATGAAATATGCTACGTGGTAAATTTGCTGTATTGGTACAGAGAGATAATGTGAAGATCTAGAGAATGGCATTATAACAAAGTGAGAGAAATGCACAAATCATATAAATTGTTACAGTAATCAATGAGTCTTCCAGTAAAATGCTAAGTTCTCATCGTAGTCTTTATGATAGGACCAGCCTTATATTAATGGTATACTAGTCAATGCCACCACCACGACGTTCAGTAATCCGTCTGATGCACCATACATGCCAAAGCATCCATGCAAAAATCACAGGACAAAGGAGAGTTCAATGATTGACGAGGGTCAGATGCAGATGCAACATAAGCCATAAAACCAAAAGCACAAACACACGCTAGATCATCAGTCTGATACAATACATAACCCACCAAAGCATATCACATAAGAAACATCGCAAACAACAAAGCAAAACATATCAAAGTCAATAAACCGAGACAAATCAGACAGGAAACTTCACACCCGTCCGATCCGTACACCTAGGCTGCGACAACACCCTGGGTAAAGCCCTAGCCTTCGGATCCTGATTGAATCTCAAGCGATCACGCTTCAGATTAAACAGCCGGACCATGCAACTCATCGCCTGTTCCTCAGACAACTGCATCGCCGGCAAGGCACTGACACTGCTGCTATTATCCAGCGGCAGGTCTTTGACACACGCCGCGACCATCCAGCGCACCAACACCTCCACATCCCGAGCATTGCTCCAGCAAGGGAACATGGACAGGATCTGTACGGCGCGGGTGAATTCGCGATGGCTAGGCGCGCGCGGGTCCGTCAGGTACAACCGAGGACCCTTGATCTGCTGCTCGTCCAGCTTGCGGTCCAGCAGACGAAGGCATTCGCGTGGGGTTGGGTTGCGGAAGACAATCTCCTCCTGAAAGAGGGCGGACAGGCGCGGCCGGTTGGCCAGCAACTGGTCCATTTCCTGGGCCGGTCCCGCCAGGATCACCACCATCGTGGAGGCATACTTGGGCAGTAGGTAGACTAGCTCGTCCACGGCCTGCGTGGTGTCGGTATCGGCTAGTCGGTGGGCGTCTTCGATGAAGAGCACCTTGCCCTTGTTTTGGTCGAGCTGCGATCGCGACCGCACCGAGGTCGGGTGGACGTCGGGTGCAAGTAGGTCGGCGACCGAGCATGGCACCAGGGCTCCGTCACTGAGAGCGCCCATTCGGTAGTACAGGGTACCCAGCTGGCGGGCGACGGTCTTTTTACCGGTGCCTATGATATTGTTAGCCATTTGCATTCGCATGGATATGGTATAAGGGGTTCTCACCTGGTGCACCCTTAAATACAAACGCGGCGGGCATGCGTGCGCCCGGATCCAGCCCCTGTAGCCAGGCAGCCTTCATTTCATTATGATACCGCTTCAAGATGGAAATGATATCGTCCGGCACAATGGAGTGGCGCAGCTCCTCGCGGAAGACCAGCGCCGTCGTGCCGCCCACCAGCTCCGGGTTGAAGTCGCGTCCCTCGAGGATACGCTCAACTGGCTGAGCGCTAGCACCCGTGCGTGACCGGCGCTCAAAGTGGTAGATAGCCGCAGCGAGAAGATGCTCGACGGCGCGGGCATTGTCAAAGTCCTTGCGCATGCGTGCGTTGTCAAGGGTATCCATGGCCGCCTGGAAGGCCTCCGGAGTCGCATCGAGATCCTGCTCGTCGAGCTTGCTTTGGAAGAGCTCTTCCATGTGCTCGCGCGTCAACGCAGAGAAGCGCACCAGCTGTGTCTCGAACCCGCGAGCTTTGGGGCCCGCGCGGTGCAGGAATTGACTGATGCTGTCATGCGTACCGACCAGGATGGTGCAGTGGTTGTCGCGCGGCGCTGCGAGGATGTCGACGACCGCGTCCGGCACGGTCGGGCGCTCCTGGCGATCGGTGTCGACGTCGACAACGAGGACATTGCCGATCGTCGACTCGACGGTCGCACGGAGTTGCTCTTCAGGCAGATCACAGAGGGCCGACAGCGGTTTGACACGGACTAAACTCGTCAGTACTTATCTCATAGTAGATCTGGGCTGGGCGCTTACCTTCTCCATTATTTAAGACACCCAAATCCACCAGAATCTGGGCGTACATCCGGATGGCCGTGCTCTTGCCGGCGCCTGGAGGCCCCGCAAAAATGCGATTGACCCGCAGCGGCAGACGACGCTGGTTGCGGATCTCGCGGTAGTAATTCTCCTCGGTCGTGTCGAAGACCTCAGCAACCGAGGCCTTAACGGCGTCCTGACCGATCAGCTTCTGCATGGCTTCCCACGCTTCGCTGGTCGACCGGGTCTCCGCCGGGCTGGGACCAAGAACATCGTCCTTGGAAAAGAAAAAGTAGTCTACTTCGTCCATGCCGCTGTCCTGCTGGTCGGTCAAGCATTGAGCCTGACGCTGAGCAATGCTCTTGACCATCTCGCGCACGGCATGGGCGTTGGTGAAGCCCTTGGCGGCACGCCCCCGGACCAGCCGGCGAGCTGCAGCCTGCATGTAGGTACCCTCCAGGCCGCCCTCGACCTGCATGCGACCGTTGTATTCGGTGATGATGCGGCGGGCTAGCAGCTGCGTCAACTGTTGGCGGTCAAAGTCGTTGAAGCGCAGCGAGCTGCAGATCCGTTGCTGGAGGGCGGGGTTCTCGCGCAAGAAGCTATTCATCTCATCGGCGTCGCCAGTGAAGATGACAATAATGCGACCGATATTGCGCTCCATCGCGTGGCGGATATCCTCGAGAGCCTGCTCGGTGGCCGGCGTCTGGGGCGCGTCCATCAGGGTGTGGGGGTGGTCGACGATGAGCACTCCGGCCGTCTGGACCGGAGCTTTGGCGTCCGTCATGGTGCGCAGCAGTTGCTGCACTCCGTCGGGACCCCGGCTGGCCAGGTCGGCGCCAGTGGCCTCACAGACGGTATGGGAATCACAGATGCCCATGGCGTACAGCATCTTGGCGTAGATGCGGGCGACCGTGGTCTTGCCTGTGCCGGGATTCCCCAGGAAGGCAATGTTGTACCACTCGCTCTTGGGATCGCGTCCATGGCGACGACAGATCTGCACCCAGGTCTGGACGCCGTGCAATTGGCGCTTGACGTTGTCGTGGCCGACTAGACTGTCCAGCTCCTGGACAGCCTCTTCGCGGGCCGTCTCGCGATTTTGACGGTCGCGCTCGGCCAGTTCCTCTGGTGTCGGCTGGGGAGGGACCGGAGTCCGAGGAAGACTCTCGGGCTGTCGTTGTGATTGTGATTCAGGCTCTGATCGGGCAGGAGCCTGGATCTGTGTCTGGGATTGTGCCATGATGCGTGGCGAGGTCTGCGCCGGAGTCTGTGTCGACGCGGTCGACTGCTGCGGTCGCTTGGAGGACCACAGCGAAAAGGGGAAGAAGGGGAACCGCGATGTCGATGACGGCCGGGTCATCGAGCAGTCCATATTGCGAAACGGATAGACAAACAGTCGTGCAAGGAGGGGCCCGACAATCGGGAGCATGAAGGGATGAAAGATGAAAGACTTGTTGGTCATTCACAGAGGAGCAAAGCAGCAGATGGTCATGGAGGGGGGTTGCAGTGTTTGGGAAAATCTCCTGGAGCCAGCGTCCTCATGGCCATATTTAACAGCGATGCCGGCTGGGCAGCAGAAATCCCCGAGAAGTGAAGCAGTCCGGCAGTCATGGAAGGGAAGTTCAGTCAGTCAGACACCATTCTTTCCGGACTGCCTATGACGGGGCGACAGGTAGTGTGTGGCCGGAAGCCAGCCATGGTTGGTTGTTTCCGGGTTTGGACGAAAAGTGAAGCCATTCACCGCCACTTGTGCAGCCCAACGGCCAGGCAAAGCATCCTGTCATCGGGGACGAGCTTGTTCGGGTGGAGCTCATCTGGGGGAATTGATGGCTGGTGTCCTGGAGAGGCATGCTCCAAGTGTCGCGAATCGACCTTGCTGAAACACGAAACATGAAACAACGAAGAAGCAGAATGGAGACCAGGGGGACGCCCTGGCCAAGGGGCAGGCATCCATGTCGATGGGGACGGGGGGATGTGATCGTGATGCGGTGGATTGACAACCAGCAGCTGCAGGGCTGCTGCAATGGAACCAGTCGCGATAGAAAGAAATACTCTTAAGACTAGTTGCTGATCTGGCGCCTCCGCAGCCTATCAGTTCCCCGGCCAACTCACCCAACTGAGCCACTTGAGCTGTCGCCTCGTCCGACTTTCCCAAATCAATGCTTTCCTGCATTCTGGCTATCCTCCGGCTTATACTTATGATGGGTCTCTCCGCCTGCGGGCCATCCTCGACCCTTCGTGTTCTCCTCTTTTGCCTGGCTTTCCTCCAGGCACCAGATAGTTAGTTAGACCAGACACAGCCTGTGGAATGCGGTGCGGAGCACATCTAACGTCATTCTTCCGGTCTTCTCTGACTCACTCGAAGGAAATCCTCCTCTTCGCAGCTGATAAACATGTGATGCGAAAATAACCCAGAGTCTATCGCGGCTGCCGCTGCCTCAGGCTGTCGAGAGAATGGAGCGTATGGACAACCCGATCAGGCCCAACTGGTCCAACCTCTCTCAACGCGGCCTAATCGAGTGAACAGCTGGCTCGCCTGGCCATCGTCAATGGGATCAGCTTACTTGGAGCAATCCACTTTGCTGAAAATAGACGACGCCATCCATAATCCGGATTTGCCTTGCGATCGCACCCGAGATACCCAATATAATACCTGAGGCACCAAGGCACGAAATCGGTGCTCTGCTCTTTGAACTTCCTGGGCAGTCAACGACGAGGCTTGATGACGAGGCTTGTCACTTCAATCAAATCACAATAGCATCCACTTCTTCTCCCGATGCGAGATTCAATTTGCAGGAGAATGCGATCCATATACCCTACGTACGGTCCGCACACGCGACACTCGATATCTCCCCCGCTCCCGAACCACCCTCACCCCCCAATGGCGCACGCAACTAACATTCCCACGGTCGCATCCACCATCTGCACCCTATCCTAGCTTCAACATCGATGAAAACCCATAATTGCACGGTCAGGAGTTCGTACAAAGTACCGTACATTCACCTCGGCATTGGGCGATGGAGAAAGAGAGGGGCTATGATGCCTTGGGCGGTGAGAGTCGCGATCCTTGTCAGAGGGCGGGGGAGGGGAATAATTCTACCGTAGGGAGAAATCACTATGACGAGCTCCATGTTGAACGTATGTATGTCTATAGTAATTACGCCGTCATCGTAGTAGTAGTAGTAGTAGTAGTAATAGTTTGCAGATTGATTGTTCAATGTGTAAGTAGTGGTCATTTATGACACTCTCGCGGTCTAAGTGAAGCTGGACTTCTGGGACTCGCGACAATATATATTTTATGGTATCCCTCCGCTCAGTACTACTACTATACTAGTATGTAGTAGTACTGGAAATAATCATAATGGCACTCAAATAGCACTATCGATTGCATATCGCTTCCTTTTACAAGGGCCCTAGTCTCTGACATCGGTCCATTATGAAGATGACTCTGGCAGTAGAGTTCTGCAACTGAAAGGGGCGAAATACAAACTGAGAAACAATGAAGATGAATACCCAACTTCCATGAAGAATATACATTGACAAAGCCAACCAATATATACGCCTAACCTAAACCTACCATATACCCTACAAGTTACTACCTATATCGCACCGAGCGTCTACTCAAGAATAGCCGACACCACCATCGACGCATACTTCTTCACCCCCGTCTTGGCCGGCCTCGCCTCGACATCCGCCACATCGGCATAGAACCGCCGAGGGCCATCGAGGTCAATCGTGCTCGCATCCACCCACCACCGTCCGCGGTAGTAGCAGCGCGCCCCGATATACAGCACCACGATCGCTACCACCGAGACATAGTTCGCGAAGAAGCCCTTGGCCGTGGGATTGCCGCCCAGTGGCCACAAACTGAGATAGAACTCGGCGATGATCAGCAGAATGCACCAGGTCAAGCCCCAGATGGCCCCGTAGGGGTAGGTCCAGGACCGCCAGGGGAGGTCTTCGACGGAACGGCCTTGGATCTTCCAGGCGTAGCGCATGCGGAGGTGAGAGAGGCAGATGGTGCCCCATCCGAAGAGCGTGAAGAGGGAGGTCAGGTTCGAGAACCAGGTGAAGACCGTCGAACCCTTGTTGTTGACGTTGAGGTAGGCCAGGCCGCCGCCAATGACGAGCGTGATGACCAGTCCGGCGACGGGACGACCGGATTTGTCGGCCTTGCCGAAAATCTAGGTTTGTAGGCAGAGGAGTTAGTGACGAGACTCAGACAGGTAATTGATGAACTGGATAATATTGAGAGCGAGCGAAGACCAACCTTCGGCGCAAGATTCAAGTGTGTCAACCCCATCAGTGTCCGCGAACCACCATAGGCAGAGATACTTCCCGTGGACAACACAGAGATGAAGATCACCGCATTCATGATGTGTGCCAATGGAGCAAGACCCGCGTTGCGATAGGCAATGACAAATGGCGATGCGTTGACGCCGCTGCCACCGAAAAGGTTAGGATCCTTCGGTGACACCGTGATGGTGATCATCAGCGATCCCAAGACGTAGAACAGCGATAGACGCAACCAGATCGAGCTCACGGCGCGTGGCACCGCCTTGCGCGGGTTATCGGTCTCTGCTGCGACCAGCGCCGAGTTCTCCGATCCGGACATGGCGAAGATGCAGGTGGGCATGACGGACAGAAACCCTTTGAAGCCGTTGGTAAATGGCATCGAGTTCCAGTAACGGAAGCCGATCGGTCCTTCGTCGGGCGCGCCGCCGGCGGAAACCACTATCAAACACGAGATGGGTTTGCGTCAGTTGGAGGATTCGATGAAAAGGAGATCATGCGCACGCGACTAACCGATCAGAGAGATAATGACCACGAAGAACCATCCAAACTTGATAGAGGAGGCAATGACCTCCACCTCGCCAAAGAATCGGACCGCAAAAACATTAATAAAGATGATCACCACCCAGAAGATTGTTATCCAAGCCGCAATGGGCACCTTATCTGTCCAAAAGTTGAGGACCGTGACGATACCCTAAGCAGTCAGCACAGAACTCTTAGCCACCCAGATACATATGTCCTACCTGAAGTTCGTTTGCAATCGTGATGAAGTAGGAGAACCAATACGCCCAGCCCAGCGCGAAGGCCGCCGATCTGTCGATGAAGATCTCCGTCCACTGAGTGAATGCGGATGGCAGGGGATACATAACGGCCATCTCACCGATGGAGTGGCTGACGGACCATATCATCGTGCCACTCAGCAGGTAGCCAATGAAGATGGCTGCCGGACCACCATTCTCCAGCGATTCACCACTTCCCAGCCATAATCCCATACCAATGGATGATCCCAGCGCAATCATAGTCAGATGCCGCGTGGACAAGCTCCGCTTGAGATCGGTCTCAGCACCGTAGTCAACATCCACAGATGCCCAGCGCTCCATGGGCTCGCCTTTCTTCTCAGCATCTTGCGGGCTCCGATTACTCGACGTTTCGTAGGCCGCCATGGTAGAGTGATCGGCCATCATTAAGGGATGGTCGATACAAGAGGAAGAAAAAGAACAGGCCAAAATTCAAGACGATGAAAGAGACAAAAATCAGCAAGCCTCGTCGACCGCGGCCGGGGGATAAGGAGAATTATAACATTGCCACCACAGCCGTGCAACGCAGAGCAAGAGCTTACGTCTCCCTCCCAATCAGACTGGCGTGTTGCAGCAACCGATATACTTGCCAGATAAGAGGTCTGGTATCACGCCATTAGTGGGCTTGGCTAGTATCAGGCAGAGATAAAGATAACACCCCTGGCCCGGTCGTATCGTGCGTGCCGCATACTTTATTAGCATCCTGCATCGGACGAACTGACGCAGGCGCAGAAACCTTCTGGAAGGATAGGTTACGCCATGATCTTTTGGTGACATCGCTGATAACCAAAGCCCCGGCTGCCAATTGTAGCGCTTCGACCGTGGGTCGTTATCAGAACCACACGGTCTGTGCCATCAGCTGATATGCATCCTCCAGATCCCTCTGGGCAATTGGGCGTACCATGTTATCTACTCCCTCGAATTTCCGCAAATGATACCTCTTTGAGTGCGCCTCATGGGCCCTCTAAGTCGAGAGGGTTACATTATAGACTTCGAAAGGCTTGGGCCGGAGGGGACGATAGGTGGTACAGCCAATGCGGGTGAAGGCCCAGGAAAGGTCAGTCCGCCGATGGATGACCACCTCATGTCATGATCGCGTGGGTAGAGCGTGGAAAGGCTGTTCCCGAAGTGTGCCATATCATATCCCTTACCTCTTGGACACCGGGAACGGCGGTAACACAATGGGCAACCGACCTGGTAGCTGAGACAGCGGGGGGAGGCCGGGTTGATCCAGACCTAACCAACGGTGCGGAGTACATGAAGACACAAGGAGGGGACGGAGATTATCCAAGTCGTCAGGGGTCGAGACATCCGGCTATCGGTGTTTGGGCGAAGGATGGTTATCTCTGGCCGCGGTAGATAGACGCTTAGTCTGGTGGTTAGTCTAAGTTGTTATCTCTCTGCCGTTGGGGTAATCGGATGCGTAGGCTGACAAGCCAATCAGGGCAAAGGCGAGAAATCATTAGAGCTTGGCTCCTGCGGCCCCTCTGAGGGGAGGTGGATTAAGCTATCGAATTAGCCTTCGCAGCCTGCAGAGCTGTTGCTGCGCCGCCTGCACCCAGCTACCTGGGATGGGGTCATTGGCTCTTCGCAAACAAACCCCTCGGGTTGTTGTCAGTCCGGTACGTATCGAAGGAGATGCGGGTAGCAACGGAGGTACGGTCGGGTTCTGATGATGCCTGCTAGTCTTCTCTTGTGAGTTGACAGTAAACTCTTGTGGTACAAAGTTTATGGGATGTTGGCCACCAGTGGTGGGTGACTCGCCGATTGGGCGCTGGCCGGCAAGGCAAGCACAATAATAACCTCAGTGGCTACCATATCCTACCTGGCATTGCAACCTTGCCGGCCATGCGACACGTACGTAACCGATCGTGGATTGAGATCTTGCATGGAGAGCTTAATCCCTCAGTTAGCTTGTTTTCGTTCTATATTGCCCCGATGCTATTGCCCTGTAGACGAACCCTACTTACATGACCCGAGACCCTTGCATTTTCTACGGTCGCATCGCTCCGATTGACAGTCGTCTGGCATTTCCGTGGCCCATTGCAACTTAATCCAACGTATAGCGGCTGAGGAGCCCTTTTCTCTCATTCTGGGGATCAGTGTTATCGAAGAGTCTCGGAAGGGTGACTATTCTAGAGTAGTATCTCCTGAGTTCTGAATTCGGCAGCCATATCAATGATTGGCTTCGAACGCACCGCTAATTCAGTAGTCACTGGATGTTCCAAGGCGTACAGAGAGGCCAGACACTCAGCCATGTAGTCGGATCTGCGGGGGCAATGCCCGAAGCTGCAATACCTGCGGCAGAAATTGTCGTCCCTTGCATCTCGACTCGAACCTGTCACCCTCATTATTCGATTGTGACCACTGACCCCGATTGGGAGTCGAGATTGACATTCATCCTTGACATCGGCTAGATCAGCTTGATGATAACTGGAGTATGCACTCTCATATTGATCCCATCACTTAGGGTCGCCAGTGCTTGTGCTTGTTTATCGCTGCTTTGGTGCCTTCAGCTACTCCTAGATACACCATTGTAGTCACGAACTCCCTTGCGCGGCGGGCCCTGGCCAGCTTCCGCAAAACAATGAAACTAGTTTGGTATTCATTGTTTCGTTCTTTCATTGTGCATCGGTTGTATGCCGAACATTTCAGCCGATGAACAAGGACGCTAAAGAACCTTCAGCTACCACGCAGGTTTGGAGTAAATGTAGCCAAAGAGCCGTCATAGCTATGACATGAGTTAAACGTGAGGATGGAAGTTGACATAAGGCAGCATTTCTAGACGATCGGATCAACTCAGCATAGTCACGATATCTCGTATTTGCTCTTGAGCTCTCGGGAGACATCTCCAGCTTAGGAGAGGCAGGAAACTCTCATCTTGGGCGGGTAATAGGCATAATCAGTACCGGACTCGAATAAAATCTCCGAAGACGAGGTGATGGTTTGTGTGACATCCCAAATGCAAGCATCAACCTCGCGAATTGAGCCACTGGCTCGGCATTCATAGGCGGTTGTGAGTCATTAGACCGCTCCTCAGGAACCAGGGTCTCCGCCATCCCACCTTCTCCACCAGATAAAGCTCCGCGACATGGAGCTAGTGGAGAATCGATTTATAAGCGATCGGAAGGATTGCCTTTTCTAAAGCTCCCCAGACATCCCATGCATCGGCTAAGTTTATGGCAGAGTGTACCATAGCATCGGCTGCCACAATCGTTGGAAAGGGTAGTATATGGTACAAGCTAGTTCCTTTGGGATGCCTGACATCTGTAGACCATTCCAGTAATTCTCCGGGACATTTTGAACGACTAGAGGTTCGGGCAGCCAATAATCCCAGAGCAAGGAACCACTAGTGCAAAGAACTGATTCCATGTTGAGCATATGGGCTGCTTCTAGTGCTGGTGGATTGTTATGATTTGGATTCGGATTGCATTCAATGACAGTCTGTGAGAGTGCACATCCTGGTCAGAAAACGGCGTGTCGCGATGTTGTTTCAAAAGCGCTTTCAGCAATGGTATTGCGTGCATGTGCGAGAGTCTGCCTATAGAACAAAGTTCGAACAACACTGACGGTTAGTATCTGGCTGCATAATGGCGTTGTTGGTCCCCGACGCTCAGGGACTCTATTTGACATGGAGCAGGGGACAGATGGGAACATCGGATCTCGTCTCACCTTCCCCCAACTGTCGCATTGGTAGTGGAGACACGCAGGCACTTTGCAGGATCCGCTTAAAGATGAATAGCAGGGCTAGGCCAGGGATGCGAAACGTAACCATGCTCAGAGGCGCATCATCCTAGTAACTAAGTTGATGAATCACTGGCTGCTGGAGAATGCGAAGGGCTTTAGTACCCGTCTAAAGATGAATCTCTCCAAACCCCCAGCAACATATTATACGTAGCCTGAAAATCTGGGAATGGAATCGGTCGACACCCCCTAGCAATTCTTTGGGGAATTCCCTGAATCCATCTGTCGTTTTCTGACACACGGTGCCAGTAGCCCAAATCCGCAGCGGAAAACTGCATAAATATCCGCTTACTCATTGATTTTGATATTATCACAAGAGTCAGATGCAGTCAGGAGCTATGATCAAACAGTAGCCGTGCCAGGACCTTTCCGATTGGTCATGAGCACGCCTCCGACGGAGTGACAATAGGCATACCCGAAGCCATGGGATGGGCTAATCGGGTAGTCCAGCCACTCCCAGGCAGCCACTTTGAAGATATTCGAACGCATGTTTTTTTATATAGTGTTCTACGATTTATTGAGATTGGCAGTTGGGGTTGCCCAGTTAGATCATCTACGTTCGTTAATGAGTGAAGATGATGATGGGCGAATAGGCGATGGGGAAGGTCAAAGTTGGGGCCATGAGACATGCATGTGTATTCGTGTTGCCAGCAACCATCACGTTGCAATTATTTGATTGGATATGTGACCAGAGAACCGACCTCCAATTGCATGTCCTAGTAAGTGCGTCTGGGTGGCCGAGCGGAGAATACGTTCAACCCTTCTTGTCGGCACTGTCTGGATAACCCATGAATGGCGAGGTGCCGGGCTGTCGCGAACACATGCCATGGATCTCAAGCGAAGCCTTACCGAGACAGACAGGATTCAATGACGAGAGCCAGTTCACGAGTGATAATAATTACTCCGCATGGAGGTCTCCAGAAATGGGCCACTGACTTCCCTGGCAGTGTCAATTCACCCGAACTCGGTTAAAATGGCATTCAGCCGGACGGCAGGCACGAACTGGGAAAATCTCCGTCGCAGAATCAACCGACTGGATCCGGGGCCGTGACGCCCTCCACTCGGGAGGCAGACCCCGTCCGTCCCCGGAATCTCTGATTCGTGCTCCATCCTGAATCCCCGGACCTCCGCATTAAGGCCCGGCGATCCTTCCTTTTTTCGGGGTTTATCGGCCATGCGTGTCTCGCACCACCCACTGCACCACGAGTCCGTCTGTGACGCCATGCCGTTGAAGCCGTACCGGCGCGATGCAGCTTCGGCAGCTAGTCCCTAAGTGCTCTATAAATGTAGCCCGGGTCCCGGGTTGCTTCTCCGCATTCCACCCCGGTTGCAGTCCACTCGTCGTGAACAGCTCGGTGAGACCGTTGGACATCATGTATCGCATTTCGAATATCTACGGTATGGCTTAGGTATCTGACGGCGGCCGCGTTGCTAAAGCTAACGGAGTCACAGTCCTGGCTGGCTTCGGCACCATTGGCGGTGCCTTGTTCGGCTTCGATGTCAGCTCCATGAGTGCCTGGATTGGCACGGATCAGTATCTGGAATACTTCAACCACCCAGATTCCGACTTGCAAGGTGGTGTAAGTAACCGAGCCACTTCAAGAGCAGCGGTATATACACGAAGTACTGATGGTAGGATGGGGCACTTCTAGATCACCGCTTCCATGTCTGCTGGCTCCTTTGCCGGTGCGCTCGCTGCCGGCTTCATATCAGACCGAATTGGTCGTCGTTACTCCCTTATGCTAGCGTGTTGCATCTGGGTCATCGGCGCTGCGATTCAATGTAGCGCCCAAAATGTCGCCCACCTGGTCGCCGGGAGAGTAATCAGCGGCCTGTCCGGTATGAATCCTCAGCTGTATATCTGGAGTCCTGCACGTGCTAAACAACTCTTCTAGTCGGTATCACATCCTCACAGGTCTGCGTTTATCTCGCTGAATTAGCTCCGGCTCGGATTCGTGGTCGTATCGTCGGCATTCAGCAATGGGCCATCGAATGGGGTATGCTCATCATGTATCTGATCTCGTACGGATGCGGCCAAGGTCTGGCTGGAGCAGCTTCTTTCCGAGTATCATGGGGTGTTCAGGGTATCCCGGCCCTCATCCTACTTGCCGCATTACCCTTCTTCCCCGAATCTCCTCGTTGGCTGGCAAGTAAAGAGCGCTGGGAGGAGGCTTTGGATACTTTAGCTCTGCTGCATGCCAAGGGCGACCGCAACGATCCCGTGGTCCAAGTGGAATACGAAGAAGTGCAGGAAGCAGCACGCATTGCCCAAGAGGCCAAGGACGTTTCTTTCTTTTCACTGTTCGGACCAAAGATTTGGAAGCGAACCCTTTGCGGTGTCAGCGCCCAGGTCTGGCAGCAGTTGCTCGGAGGCAATGTTGCGATGTACTACGTCGTGTACATCTTCAACATGGCAGGCATGGTAAGTCTATTTCTACTTCAAGAGGCAGCCCATGAAGCTCAACTGACGCTCTTGCTTAGTCTGGAAACACCACCCTGTACTCGTCAGCCATCCAGTACGTCATCTTCTTAGTCACAACGGGTACTATTCTGCCATTTGTTGATCGTATCGGTCGACGGCTTTTGCTCCTCACTGGATCCGTCCTCTGCATGGCTTGCCACTTTGCTATTGCTGGTCTTATGGCTTCACGTGGTCATCATGTTGACTCGGTCGATGGCAATGCGAACCTGAAGTGGTCAATTACGGGACCACCCGGCAAAGGTGTCATCGCCTGCTCGTACATTTTCGTTGCCGTTTATGGTTTCACCTGGGTACGTTGTTTGTTTTCAATCCCTCGCGGCGATTCAAAGTCACCCTCAGCTAACGTGACATGATATAGGCCCCAGTAGCGTGGATCTATGCTTCTGAAGTCTTCCCCCTCAAGTACCGTGCAAAGGGTGTCGGTCTCTCAGCTGCGGGTAACTGGATTTTCAACTTCGCGTTGGCGTACTTTGTGGCACCTGCTTTCACCAACATTCAGTGGAAGACTTATATCATCTTCGGTGTCTTTTGCACTGTGATGACGTTCCATGTGTTCTTTTTCTACCCGGAGACTGCTCGACGATCGCTTGAAGACATTGACTTGATGTTTGAGACGGACATGAAGCCCTGGAAGACGCACCAGATTCATGACCGCTTCGGCGAAGAAGTTGAGCGACACAAGCACAAGGACATGGCTGACCAAGAAAAGGGAGTTGTGTCGACCCATGACGAAATGGCGTGATGAGCTATATTTGTTTGAATGAGTTAGCGACCCTACATGAGCACACAGAACGAATATATGGAATTTCAATGGAATGTAATCCATAGAGAATCAGAAAATCTGGGGTGAAGTAGTTGTTGAACTTGATGAGGCAGTGTAGATGATGTGAGGCCGCCGAATCCATCTAGCGAGTAAACGAGCCAACACCACATGCTCTTCCACCCATCGAATGAATTGGTCCTTCCTGATACTTGTGCTAGTACCTATTTCTCTGTCACAATATGAATAGTATAATGCGCAGGCCATCTTGCTGGTGGCAGCTGATGCATCTGAACTGTCAAGTCGTCCTTCTTTGCCGCATGTAGACCTCTATGTTCCGGATCAACCTAGCTTTGATATTATGTGCGCACTACAACCGCTATTCAACTGATCGAGTGTCCATTCTAGATAAGCATACCAGTAGTACTACTGGTACTTTTGATATTTAAAAATCGGGTAACAGTTTACGGAATGCAAGAACAGGGTCATGGACCACGACAGACCACACATCCACAATTTTGACAATCCAAGGATCCTGATGCAGCTGCAAGATCAAGATGTCAGTTGTTCTGGCCAACCGCAGATATTTCCTCTTCTGGCCAGCCCGAGTCTCATCAAGCCTTCAATATTACCGATTGGTGGAAAATAATAAAGTCGCATAAAGTGAATAAGTCAGGTGACTAGTCTCTACTTATCTCAGCTGTGACGTATTTATGTATATTCAGCGGACGGCAAACGCGAATGTGCCATGACATCATACCAGCTCCCGTCGACGCGTCCCTCGCCATCTGTCACTTGATCACAGCCCACCGTTGGAGGTGAACCACGTCCGCAATCCATACATCAGAACCTAATAACTACTGTGTACCACATGTGTACCAAAGCCGTCATGTATCTGAGCTTGGCAAAACCACATACGTCATGCCGTTCTTCAACCAGTCCATCTCACCACACATATATACTTTGAGTGGAGGATCGAGGGGCAGAATGCTCGGAATCATTCTACATCAACCGTGTTTGCTCTGGACCATATCTCTTTCATCTTGAGTTGAACAGTAGCTTTTCAATCATCGAAAATGGACACTATCAAGCAAACCATGGCTACCACGCCCAACCACACCGAAGAAGAACAGCGCAAGCTATACGACAGCCTTCCTGCCGAGCAACGCAATAAGCAGTCCTTCACGGAGTGGGTCAAAGAAGCCTACAACGAGCAATACGAGAAGTGGATACCTTGGCTGGAGGACCAATATCTTAAGTGGTTCGGCAAAGGTGATAACAAGGCTTCCTACGTGACCAAGGGTACGCCAGCTTCCTCTTCATATTGTCTGCTCCTGCCCATGCTAACTGTCCCAACCAGATAACCTTTCCAAGACCAAGGTCACCGGCGTTAAGCAAGCCGATCAGATCCAAGACGACGTGAATAACCTCGTTGGAAACCAGTTGGGCGAAAACGGTCTGCTGGTTCCTGTCGGTAACATGGTCTCCAAGGAGGGGCTCAATCGCGCTGAGCGTGGAGGAAAAGATAAAAATGGCTCTTATGGAGGACCCCTCGGAGGAGCAACCGATCCTATTGTCGACAACTCTAAAAAGGCAGGCCAGGGACTGGCTACTGGAATACAGTCGGCTGGGTCTTCCGTTGCTAGCGGAGCCAGGAGTTGGGGGAGTGCGATCCCAGGGTTTGGCAGCAAGTGAGGTGGTACTTGGGCCTGCCCTGCTGATATCTCATGACTGTATGATCTAACGTCCTGTTATGACTTTTTTTTTTTTTTTTCGGCGTTTTCGTTTCCTTATTCTTTCACAGTTCACCGTCTGCTTCTCATCTAGGCTGTACAATTTAATCGCTTGTATATCTTAACTTCCGGACTACTCCCCGTCCTATTCGAATATCTCTACAAGCATTGTGGTAAATAGGGGATCAAACATTAGGGCAGTAACCTTGATAGTAACAGTAGGCATCGGTGCAACGTAAGAAGGATCCTGTGTACTCTGTCGACAGTCGATTAACATGTATTTGCGAACTTCAGCACAGAAAGATATTTCCACAGTCATTTGAGCAGGGGTATACAGCCAACAGTGCAATGCATCATATTGATTTTCAAGAAAGGTAACTTTTACGAAGATTGACCGCCATATAGTCCGTCAAAACCGGTAGAACCTAGCGAACCTCGAGTAAGATACCTCGGGTTTGAACGGATTTAAGAACATACAGTCCCAGAAAAAGCAGCTGGGATTCTGTGAAAAAAAGGCGGTGGCAGAATAACACTCTGGCCTCAGGCAACGGTGTATTTCAATGATCCTGATGTATGACATTCTTCATCATCACATAGAATTGTATGTATCTCACCGTGATATCACCGCCTCTAAGCAGTACAATGGCAATGATGAAACCTCGACTTCAACCCAAACCCAAAGTCTGCGGGATAATACCATTGTAGCGAAGCTTAAGCTTATTAAGATCGAGGCAGCCATCCCGCGTGCACTATATGACCCACTTTATCCACATCGGAAAGACACAGTTCAGGATAACCAGGGGCAGAAGAAATCTTCAAGATGTTGTCTTTGGGAAAGTATTGATGGTGGCGATGGCAAATGCGTCATGCATTAGGTGGACTTGAGAAATGGGGACGTCATTTACGGGCTGTTAGTGGTAAGGGGATATTATATAGATTGGGACGTTGGCTGGTGTACATGTGCATAGAAGAACTACCATTCTTGACATTATGAGATGAGATGAATTCAAACACTACTGCATAGTATTAATCATTGATTGAGTGTTGAAGTGGATGTAAGTGTGTACTACCAATTGCTAACTAATAAGACGATGGTCATCTCACATTTGTAGCTAGCTTAACAATCAAAATGCCGCACACCAAAACCGACACCGCGTTCCGATACCCCCAGAACGATGAGCAAAGCCGTCGTCTTCGCAACACCACCCAGAATCAAAGAGCTGCTGAGCGACAGCAATCTTCATCGCAGTCAGCCACTGCAGCATCCCTGGCAGCCGATCCGACCTCTAGCTGGGGTCCAGAGGAATACTTTGAGACCACCGTCGATGAGTATGGTAATCCGGTCACCGATCAGTGGTCGTTTACAGATGGTGCGAGGATGAATAGAGGCGTCTCAGGCCAGGATGAGGCGGATGCCTTTGAGGCTGCGAATGATAAATTTGATTAGGTTTAGTGTCTTGAATTATGGATGCGCATGTTGATGTGTTCTGAGACGGTCATTTCTGTTCAACATGTGATACGTGAAATGGATATGGAACTCCATTGATACTGAAGATACTATATACTACTGGATAATAAAAGTCGAGATATTTCACGCATATAGCCGTTGTATTTGACTCGCGTTAGACCTGCTTATCGACTTCTCCGGCTTGGTATTGACCGACCCGCCACCCGTGCTGAAGTGACAGGATTCGCCCCGTAATTAAGCCTCTAATGGTGAATATGTGATTCACAATCCAGATAATGATAAGCATGAGGGTTAGTGCAGTGGACCACACTTTGAATGCGGGGGAGTCCATGACTTTCCCAAGCTGGACGGCGCCATTGGCATATACACCCTGCAATATCCTGTCAGATCATGAATCTCAAAAATGAGCATACACTCACCCATGGAAAAACTAGAGACCAGGCTGAAAGTGAATACTGCATCCTCCGCCAGCCTCCGGGTTGTTTGAAAGCAGTATGCAAAATACTTATGATGGCGTAGCCCCACCAAAATGTCCCGTAGCCCCAAGAGAGCAAACCGGCAAATTGACTGGCAAAGCCAATTGGGATCGCTGCTTCAGCGGTCAGGAATGACCCCCGATTGTACTCTGCAAATGCCCCAGAACGTACAACCTGCCCGAGAATGAGCAGCGCAAAGCTGCCCTGCCCAAACGGGCCACAGAGAATCATATCTTGGTAGACCTGATCCATGGGCATGAACTCGCGCTCGAAGAGACGCGCAATGAAGACATCGGCAAAGACCATGGCCAAGGGAATACCGACGCCGACTTCAAGGTATGCTACAATGATAACCGGGACTTGCAGTCGAGCACCAATTCCACTATACTCACATATGACACCTCCGCCCGCGGCGGAGGTCAACGCAGATATCAATGGAAGCAGAACGGCAGGTACAATAGCTTTGATCCCGGGAGCTTGTAGCTTCACGAAAATGTACGGTATCCCCATAACAGCAAACAAAGCCATAGCCGTATTGATCCACCACAGAACGTATGAGGCCATTGGCCATCCTGCACCCCATTGCTGAGCAACGGCTAAGGCGATCATTTGAATGATAGTCGTGAATGTTATAGAGACACTAGCAAGGCATGATACCTCTACCATGCTTGTCCGGAGGGCTCGTGCGACGTTCTGTGGATACATGAAGATTCGCGCAAGGTAGACGGATACGCATAGTGCCAGGAGAACAATTGTATATACCCAAACTATCACAGAGATAATACGCAAGCCCTTGAATTGGTAGTCCAGTTGATGAAGAATAACGGCCAATACGCCAGTACCTTGTGGGAGGAGAAACCATTGTGAGGAAAAATTCCAAATGGCGATGCAGACTGGCGACGTTGGTACTTGTGTGTCTTGGGACTCATAATTTTGCATTTCGCAGAGATATTCGAGTCAATGCCTTGTATATTAACGGAAGAGGGTCTGGCAAGCGTTGCCTTCAAGGATGAAATTCAAAACGTAGGGTATCTTGACCTGAATGACAACATGATCCCCTTGACCGTACAGCTAGTGATCTCACGATGGTAATTGCTCGATTCGATTCCAATCTACAGCAAGAAGCATGCCCGACAGGAAAGTCAAGTTACAAGAGCTCTAGAACGGGGCTGCTACGGCTCTGACCAACCTTTGTCTGTTCTAGATGAGGCTGCAGTGACGTAACTCGGCCCAAGAAAATGGGTGGTAACCGTCCGTTGGAAATCCCATGGAACTGGCGCAGTTCAACTTCCCGATAACTGTACCGAATACTAGTATCCGGATATAGGCGACCGACAGCAGTGGCTCTAGTCAGACGTAGCACAGCATTACTGTGTCCCCCTGGTCATAAGAGTGCTTGTTACAATAAGAAGGGACCGTCTAGTTGTGTATCACAACAACTGACACTTGCGGAACAGGTATCAGATTCTTGCGCTGGCATCGACTCCAGCAATGGCTTGCTCTGTTTCGGACGAATATCATCGGGCTAGACTGTGACCTGAAGGATCGATCCAGGAGTTTGACGGCTCGGGTTTCTAATCCGATCTGGAAGATAATTGTTTAGTCAAGACCGGGAACAGCAAGAACCGCAAGACTATCTGTTTAACTACTTTGCCAAAACAGTTATTCAATGTCATGCTGAGTGCGATGGGGACCCAAGCTCACGAGTGATGCTGATCAAAGGGTCCGTTCGGTTTGGGAAAGGAAGGGCGCCCTGTGCTTGCCGTTGGAATCCACGGAACGATTCCGATTGACTGCACGGGATTTGCGAACTGACTCCCAGTGGGACGAAGAAAGAAACCCATCTTACTTTGCGGAGGCAGGATGGCACTTTGTGTCGGAAGGGTGGTGACTCCTGGTGTTGCCGAGAAGATGGAATGGTGGAGAATTGCCTTGAAAATGAGGCTGGAGGGGGCACTAACCCAGTCGGGCCGAGCGTGACGCCTTTCCCGATGAGGCAGGTCAGGTGGGTGTCACGGGTCTATCTTATCGCTTATCATCTGACCGGTTCCTGGCAGAAGCTCCCCTTCCCAGCTCCTCGTATTTATTCCTCCCCAGGTTGTTGTTTGCTCTTCTCCCTGTCTCGCCTTCTCTCCAGCCTCCATTCAACGGGCTCCATCCCCTTCTCTCTGGAGCCCTCTATCCTTTATTCTTCCTTAGATATCATTATTCATATAGTGCCTTGTTTCGCTCACCATGCGCATTGACTCCGCGGCGCTACATCTGGTCCCAGTCCTCCTGGGCCAGGTCGGTGCTTTACAATTACCCTTGGTCCAAGACTCCAATTCACAGTGGCAGAAACCAAATGCAGGTGATAAACCCCTAATTAGCTCTCCGTTGCTTCAAGAGCAGGTCAAGGCGGAGAATCTGTTGGACAGGGCCCGGCAGCTTTACAAGATTGCGGAGCTGGGAGAAGACGAGTATAACCACCCCACTCGCGTCATTGGCAGTAAAGGTACGATATATTTTTCATCATGTCCCTGGAATACGATAATTAGCTGACAACCTTTGCTCCCCAGGTCACCTTGGCACGCTCGACTACATATACTCCACCCTTACCGACCTCGGTGATTATTATACTGTCGTCAATCAGTCCTTCCCTGCCGTAAGCGGTAATGTCTTCGAGTCTCGCCTTGTCCTTGGTCACGATGTTCCCAAGTCAGCTACACCAATGGGTCTCACTCCTCCAACGAGGAATAAGGAGCCGGTATATGGCTCTCTGGTTGCTGTATCCAACCTCGGGTGTGAGGCCTCGGACTACCCGTCCAACTTGAAAGGCGCCGTTGCATTTATCAGTCGGGGAAGCTGTCCGTTCGGGACCAAGTCTCAATTAGCTGGTAAAGCGGGAGCTGTTGCTGCCGTCATCTACAACAACGAGCGGGGTGACCTAAGCGGAACTCTAGGAAACCCAACCCCCGATCATGTTGCTACCTTTGGTATCTCAGACGAGGATGCTGCCCCAGTCCTGGAGAAGTTGAATAAAGGCGAGAAGGTGGACGCTATCGCCTACGTTGATGCCATAGTAGAGACCATCCACACCACCAATATCATCGCGCAGACCACGGATGGTGACCCGAACAATTGTGTAATGCTGGGTGGCCACAGTGACAGCGTGGCCGAGGGCCCGGGTATCAATGACGACGGGTCTGGTACTCTGACCCTTTTGGAGCTTGCCACATTGCTCACCCAGTTCCGTGTCAACAACTGCGTGCGATTTGCTTGGTGGGCCGCCGAGGAGGAAGGCCTTCTCGGATCTGACTATTACGTGTCCGTTCTCACCCCGGAAGAGAACCGCAAGATCCGCTTGTTCATGGACTACGACATGCTCGGCTCGCCCAACTTTGCGTACCAAGTTTACAATGCCACTAATGCTGTGAACCCCGAGGGATCTGAGGAGCTTCGTGATCTGTACACCGACTTTTACGAAGATCATGGGTTCAACTACACGTACATTCCGTTTGACGGACGCAGCGACTATGATGCCTTCATTCGGCATGGTATTCCGGGTGGTGGCATTGCCACGGGAGCAGAGGGTATCAAGACTGTCGAGGAAGCGGACATGTTTGGTGGGGTTGCTGGCCAATGGTATGACCCGTGTTACCATCAGATCTGCGATACGGTGGCCAATGTGAACTTGACTGCGTGGGAGTGGAACACCAAGGTAGGACCGCATCCAGCATTAGTTACTGTTATGCCGATCATTCTTTTGCTAACTGGGATGATTTACCTTAGCTCGTTGCCCACTCCATTGCGACTTACGCCAAGTCCTTTGACGGATTCCCGGAACGGTCCGATGAACCCATCAGCCCTGCTGCTTTTGAGGAACCGAAGTACCATGGCCACGCGTTGCAATTGTAAGATCCGTGTGCCCCAAAGCTTGGTAGTGGGGCAAATATCTGTAGCAGAGACCAAGTCCTTTCTCGAACCTGAGCCCCACTTGGTCTTTCCATCTTTTGAGTTGAACAAGTAGACCGTTACTCGTCATGTAGACGAAGACCTGGCAGAACCGTTGTATTTTGTAGACATTTATGGGGGAATTGTCTGTTATGAATTCATGTGCTTGTGGGATATGGTTAGGTATTTCTCGCAAATGACCTCGGCTTCCTCTATCATTTCCCGCCTCGCACCCTCATACCGATTTCCGTTAACTTAATATCATCTGTAGTCTTCGCGGTAATACTACAGGGACCCAGGGTGTCCTGTGGGGAGCCCAAATCCAGAATGGAACAGCTGCATCGGTGCTTAATCTATTGTCCATACAACGCAGAGGCACTTTCAGTCTAAGCTAAAAGGAGGCATTATTCAGAGATAGAGTGAGTGTCAATATGCCGTTGATTCATGCGAGATTCGTGCAAAAACAGCCCACTGCCCTATATAACAAAGTATATTGCTCTCTGCCTCTCCGGGTAGAGATCGACACTTCCGGAACCGCCATGAAACGTTGGTGGGCCTCGGAGCGTCGAGGATTGACACTAGGGCCGCGCTAGAATCCCCCAGGGTCTGCAAAATACCCTATGGGGTGACCTCGAACAGGGCGTGAAACGGCAATTCCTCCGAAAGCGTTGCGAAAGTGGCTACAAAGTGGTGATCCAGACCATCACGCGGTTCCGGAACAATTACCGTTCTTATTTGGCACTTTACGGCGTGGAGTGGAGTCATCCCCCTTTGTTGAAACAACACGGGCATGTTTCCTTTGCCGTCCGGTTCGTTGCCTATAAAGACAGGGTAGGTCTGTTCGGGAAAAAGACACAATCAGCGCCTATCCCGTCCGTCGAAGTCTATTGCCATACCCTATCACGGATCATCAGACTCATCACAATGCGTGGAATTGACGCTCTTGCCTTCCTGGCCGCCATTGGTGCCGCTCACGGCCAGAGCACGGTCGGATTCGGCCCTTACTTTTCTCTGGGCCCTACTCAGTCGTGGATCAGGGAGGCCAACACCACCTTGGTTCTGCCCGAGGCTCCTAGCCCCCAGAAGGACCGTCTTGCTCTCTGGCCCGGCATGGGTACAAGCGGTGGTGATCTGATCCAGGCCCTCGCTGTCTCTTTCTCTGATCCCAACTCGTAAGTAGATTGAGTAAGAGTACGACTGCTCGGGACACTTGTTAAAAGGTGATTACAGGAACTGTGGTGCCAGCTCTGGACAGTGGTGTACATGGGCTAGCACCCTTGAAGGTGAGTCCCCATGGTTTTATTATACCAGTATTGGTCAAGCTAACTTCGTGGTAGGTACGCAACTCGGCGGCAAGGAAGTCCCGGCTTCTGCTGGCGACAAGGTGACCATGCACTGTAAGCATCTCATTTGCTATGTCCACGGCTCCCCTCAAGGATGGAAACTAACCTCCATCTACCTGAAGACAAGTACAACGACAGCACGGGCAAGTACGACCAGACCGTCTCGATCAATGGCGAGGTGGTCTCAACTCTTTCGACCAGTGCGTTTCGCCGATTATAATTTATGGTTTTGTTTGTATACTGATCAAGACCAGGCTCGGGACAAGCCCAGGGCTGGGGCACGGCAGTTGAGTGCCAGGATGATGCGTGCCAGAGCACCGCAGGAGCTCACAGTAAGTACCTAAATCGTCTTTCGGAAGAAATAAGCAGAATTAACAGAGACACTCAGAGTACCTTGACACCACTATTATCCTGAACGCCGAGGATAACTCCTTTGGCGACACCTTGTCTATCAACGAGGCCAGCTCCTCCGGACTGTCGACCTCGGATAACGGCAAGACTTGGACTGTGTCGACCATCAACATCGACTCGCACACCTACAACCTGTGAGGTTGATGTTATTCATGTATAGTACTGGCAGATGATTGGAACTCTCTTAAGAGTTCCCCTTGAACAAATTGATGTATATAGCTACGAAAATAAGCACGCGCTGGTGAGCTAGGAATCATCCTCCATGACACTGATTCAACGTATTCAATAGAACATGAACATATTAACTACTGGCAGACAGCGTCCTATGCGTAGGGACATGGGCAATCAATAATTCGTGAAGCAAACACTTAGAAGAACTTGTTAACCTCCTGGTTGATTCCCTGGTTAACAGCCCCATCCATGCCAGAAGGAACATACTGGTCAACCTTCTGGTCAACCATCGAGTCGACAAAGTTACCACCCTGTCCTCCATTGTTAGAGCCGCTCTGATTGTTGTTGTTCCCGCCGTGGTTGTTGAGTAAGCCTTCATAAGAGTTTATTGTCAGTCACCATTTCCAACCTCCAAGCCAGTCACTTCTCGAATGATAGGGAAAGGAAACAAACCCTCTGCCTTATTCACCAAGCCGCCAAGGCCACCAGAGGAGCCACCGAAGGAGTCATTTCCACCACCAGAGCCTCCGAAGTTATCCTGGTTATTCCTGCCCCCGCCAAATCCGGAGTCATTACCGCCAAAGCCAGAGTTGCCAGAGCTGTTACCACCGAATCCAGAGTCATTTCCGCCATGTCCTGGAATCGTTGCCTCCGAAGTTGGAGTCACCACCACCACCACCCCCGCCAAAGCCCGAGTCATTACCTCCAAACCCAGAACCGCCTCCACCGAAGTTGGAGTCGTTACCGCTGAAGTTGTTGTTGTCGCGCCCATTATCACCACCATATCCGGAGTTGCCGCCCCCGAAGTTGTTACCGCCGCCGTTGCCTCCAAAGCCCGAGTCATTTCCTCCGAATCCAGAGCCACCTCCCCCAAACTGGGAGTCGTTACCTCCAAAGCCGGAGTCGTTGCCTCCGAAACTGTCACCACCACCGCGACGGCCACCGCCAAAGTTGTCTTGTCCGTAGGAGTCCATGGTGTATTTGAAAAAGGCCTATGTTGATAGAGATTGTATAGAATGGATGAAGTATGGATTCGAAATGAGTATGAGAAGGAGAAATATCAAGATGGAGGGAGAGGGAAACAGAGACGTAGGAATCGTCCAGCTTTATCAGCGCAGTCCCAGCAGCAGCAGCAGCGGGTTGACCCCTCTATTCCACAACTACGAGCTTGCGCCATTTCTTCGCCACACGGCTTCAGCCCTTTAGCCATCGAAACTCTGTTTTGAGATCACCTAGTCCCAAAATAGTGGCACAATCCATGCATATGATGTCAAGCGCACACTAGTCAAAGAGCTAAGATGCACCCTAGGGGTCTCGATTTCGAATCACGATGCGAGATCTCGTCGGTGATGGCGCTAAGCTCGAGGGCGAGTCAGCTCGGGGACCATCCAATTCCGAGGGGATCCGATCGTATGTGATAAGCTTGGGTTCTGGGTTGTAGTGTGGCAAATGTGCTTCTGATTGCAGTACGGTGTGAGCTGAATTAGGCAGATTGTTGATCATTTACTCCCGCCCATATTGTTTAGTGTTCAAAATATGCCTTATAGCACCAATTAATTGCTTCCTCTGGGTCATCGTGCACCTTGGGTCTGTGCCAGGTACCTTTTCAGTTGTGTTCACTGTCAACAATGCTAAGACTAAGGACAGCGCAACCGACCAACCAGATCCCATACCCGTCCCACAACACCGAATCAAGCTTCGGGACAAGCTTCCCTTGACCCGTAGGCGCACTAAAAACTGAGCCCTGAGCCCTGATCCCTGATCCCTGATGGGTCCGTCCAGATCCCGAAGGACTTAGTGCTCAGCGTGGTGTGTGCTCTCTAAAGGGTCCCGGAATCATATCTGATTTTCCAATTTTCTTGGTCATGATAGAGAAATTCTTGTAAAAAAACACCTTGAAGACTCTCTAACCATCTGCACCATTTCAGCAACACCCTTGGATCATGTCAAGTGATCTTCAAAACACATTGATCTGCAAACCGGGTTTCGAATCTGAGCCGGGCTCCTTCCTTCTTTCTCACCGGGAAGTAAGCCCAATTCTCCGGACTGATCACGGGAATGGATCTTACTTTCTGAGATACGATATTTCCCCTCCAGTAAATGCGATAATTACTATCATTGTTGGGGTTTCCGGAGACCATTTTTATCAGCTAACGTTAGTAAGGTCGGGCTCGGGATTACTCAATAGCTGCTCTCCTATTGGCTAGTATGGGACGTCTAGTAAGACACCGTGCTTCACATAAAAAGCAATGTCACTCCCCCCCCCCCCCCGGTAATTCTCAATTTTCACATGATAATTAAATTTACTGGTCACCTGATGGCAGTCAAAAATATATAACCATGGATATAAGAAATAACCCAGAAGAGTCCTCTGATTAGTTATAAGGGGAGAGATCCTGAACTAGCAAATATGAAAAACAACCCAATCTGATCCAGTTGGCTACCTGAATCAACCAGTGGGACCATAGCCTTCTGTCGACGTATCTCGTCGTGGAGGAAGAAGGGACGGCAGCTGTAGAGAAACGTGTACGGTTTATTCTGGGACATTAAGTTCACCGGTCAGAGAAGATGTCAATCTAACCTTACAGTATTGGATCACCTTTGTCAACACGACATTCCTTGAACCTGTAAGATCTACGATCTCTTGAGACTAACCTAAACTCTGAAGAATTTGTCTAGATATCATGCTATAAGCTTCATGTAAGATCGATACAGAGAATATTAGCCAAAACGTAACTCATCTATTCCCGAAACATGAAATGAAGTGTAGTTTAAGCATAGTCAGAAACTTCAACACCCACGACAAATTGGCAGATGACTACACAGAATATTAGGCATCCTTGGATATGTCTTTTGGATCTTAGACGCCTCGGCTCGAGCCACCTTATCCACTTGACGTATTATATCACTGATATCTTCGGGCTGCACGGCAGGATTCATAGCACAAAGTCGAAGAGTATTCCGTCCCCGAATTTGGGTAGTTAGTATGGCAGCAATATTCTCCATCAAAAGCCGTTGTGAAATAGCACTGTTCAGTGAGTCTAGCTCCTCTTCGCTGAACCCGCGAGGTGCATATCTGAAAACCACAATGCTAGCAACTGTTGGCGCCGGAATGATCCAGTTCTTATACTGCCGGATACTACGGTCCGCTTGACGGGCAAGAAGAAACCCCTGATCAATCATCTCACCGACACGACGACTACCTAAGACTTTGAGAGTGAGCCAAAGAGACATCGCACGCGCGGGGCGACTGAGCTCTGGACTGAGTTTATTGAAATTAATCGTGTCCTGCGGTGCCAATATAGTATTCATATATTCGGCATCAAAGGAGAAGCTGTGTCTGAGAGAGTTGACGTGCCGCGTGAGCACGATTCCGCAACTATATGTCTGGAAGAGCCACTTGTGGCCATCCCAGGAAGCGCTGTCCGCCCGATCGATGCCATCAATCAGGTGGCGATGCTTGTCGGATAGTGCGATGGATGCACCATATGCACTGTCTACATGGAGCCATAGCCCTTCATCTCGTGCGATGTCAGCTAATTCATGGAGAGGATCGATGCTGCCGGTGTTGGTGCTCCCGCAATTGGCGACAAGAAGGAAAGGAACGCGTCCGAGTTGACGATCCGCAGTAATGACTTGGCGTAAGATATCCACATCTATGTGGAAGTCATCATCAGTTGGTATCTTCTGGACCTGATAGTCCATGAAGCCGGCGATATGTAGGGCTTTCATAACGGAGAGGTGTGTTTGGTCGGACATGTAGATAGTGGCATTTGCTCGCTGCGAGGGTTGGAGTTTCTCATCCCGGGCTGCAATTATGGCTGTCATGTTTGCCATCGAACCACCGGAAACAAAGCACCCTCCAACTGAATCTGGCAGCCCCAGCTGGGCACCCAGCCAGAGGATCATGGCCTTTTCAACCGCACTCGGACCAGAGCTCGTATCCCAGGTGGTAACATTTACATTCCAGATGGAAGTGAGGGCATCACCCAGACGGGCAATAGGGTTTGGGCAAACTGGTATATAAGCAAAGCAATGTGGGTGACTGAGGCGCATTTGGTAATTAAAGAGTGTCATGGCTTGTTGAATGGAGGAAGCGAGATCTCGAGGATGATCGTCCGGCATGACTTTATCTTGCATGTCTTGTATCTCATGGGTATCGAGCTTTCGAAAGATGGGGTCTGATGGGGCTGGAGAATCGGTTGTGAGAAGTTGAGTCAATAATGACCTCGCTTCTGACATGATCTCAGACAGACTTTTGTCTGACTGGTCTTGAAGTTCATTGAAACGCATGTTAACAAGTTTGAAGGAGTAATCAGTTGAGAGGGCGATAGGGCAACAAAGAGGTCTGTGACGTGTCAAGGTGCTGTCAGTACATACGGAATATGCAGGTCTGGGTGGCCTTTATAGTGAAAGCCGTACCCGGGCCAATGTGCTCAGCAAGATGAGATATGTTGTAAGATGGATTATGGCTTGGATAGTTTCCAGAGCCAATTAGATCGTAATGATCATAGTAAGAGAGATCGAGTAGAATCAGTCTATCAAGACCAAGATCACAAAAAGAAAGGTTAAAATCGCGCACTCCGCAGCTGAGAACTTCCAGCCTCACAAAAGCAAAGTTACGGACATCAAAGGCTCTCATAGTTTTGGAATGCCCAAAGCCTTACGACTTATGTGGTCGCTCCATCTCCCTCTGCTGCGTGTGCCGATCTTCTTAGAAATACAACGTCCAAGGCTGATATGACATTTCAATAGTTTACCTAGTTACTTGGTTGGTGCTAGCTTCGAGTGACAAACCATAGATGTATTCAAGTGCATAGTACGTAACGTCATCGTATGGCTGAAAGCGTGTACTAACATCCCACTGCTGAAGCACTCGCAACGAGTACAGTGTGTAGCTGAGCTTTTGAACATCCAATTTAGATCTTTACAATGACTGCTTACACGAGTCATGCCAAGTAGCGTCAGTAATGGGTATAGGATGAGCTATGTAGATCTATTGGTAATAGCGGTGTGGTCCCGGGAAAGTCGCCGTGATAAGTCACTTGTGTATGGGCAACCGCCTCGTGACACATGCCCTTTGAGCCGGATCAACTGCTGCATTGGGCCGTTACACAAGAATCCGTGCATTTGACCGAGTCACTGATGAGCTTATCCATTAGAAGGAGATAATAAACTTTAAAATTTGATGGAAGAGGTCAACAGACTCGGCGGATATCAATGTGTGACAAAAATGAAACATCAGGCTCGCCGCAACTTTGTCATTCAAAGTTCCTTCAGCCACCTAACTCAACCGCAACAATGAGTCTGTAACGAAGACCGGAGCACGAAGAAGTGTCACCGAGCATTAGCTTTACGCTGACGCCGGCTCTAGGCCAAATATGTTATAGCGGGAGTGATCGTTGAGATATTCTTTTTTCTCTTTCCTTTCCTTTTCGCCCAAAGGAGAGGCATAAGATAATCCAATCAGGCTGCAAGTCGCTCATATCATCACTCCATAGCATACATGTATGTACGCCTCACTCATCATCCGGACACTTATGGGAACTGGTTGTATTGGCCAATCCCCCGGCACGGTCCGTCAATCTCAACACGATCCAACTGCTGGACTGCCTTACCATCAGCCCCGAAGCGAAGCACCTTGCCGCCCGATACGAGCGAGGAGTTCACTGGCTGCCACCCAAGTGACTGCGGTCCGTTCAACGGATCCTTCAGGAAGGCGAGGATATGATCCTGCATGGTCCGGCTGACCTCCGCTTCGAAGGTGGTGCTATTCCCCAGGTACTCCTGAATAGGATAGGTGCCAAAGTTCATCGGCAGATCACTAGCATGGTAGGCGCCGAGCCAGCGGAATGGATTCAGGTTCGGATATTGTCCAGCATTCTGGTAGCGGTAAACGGGGATATTCTGCTGGTTGCGAAGAAGCGTCGAGTTGGCCGTGGGGCAGATCCAGTCAGTCAGATCACCCTCCAATACGGCATCCGGGTCCGGGCCAGCAGTCAAATTGTTCACGGGATAGGTGATCAAGGATGCGTACTCGTTGGCACAGTTGGAGATGATTGCAGGGCGATGTGCGACCTTCCCTGCAGCTGAGCGGGCGGGATAATCGCTGAAAATCAAGCGCTCGTCGGGAACGACACTGAAGCTCAGCGCGGGTTCAGTGCCATTGTCTGAGTACTGGCCGATGAAATTTGAGATTTGCGCAAAGGGAATTTGTCGCATGCACTCGAGCTCGGCTGCGGGATTGGGGAAGTCACAGTTGAACTGCTTGGCAACAAAGGTAAAGTTCGTCTGGTCGTAGTCCGAGAATCCAAGTGACTTGAGTGCAGTGCCGGACTGCATGAAGTATCCACGTACCAGTGGGTTGTCATGATAGGCATAAGAGTGGAAGTCGACGCTTTGCGAGCCAGCCGACTGGCCCCATTGCACGATCTTGTAGCGATCACCGCCAAATTGTTCAATGTTCTCGTATACCCACTCCAGAGCAGCGCGCTGATCCATAATACCCAGGTTCTGTTCCTTCAGTCCCCGCGCATTGGGCCAGCCGAAGATGTTCACACGGTAGTTGATAGTCACTACAATGTGTTCTTGGGTACGCTCGACCCAATTTGTAGGTTTCTGCCACCCAATGTTGATTCCGCCGGTGGTGAAAGCTCCACCGGTCATGAAGAATAGGACAGGGAGCTTGGATGCGGTCGTAGCGTTGGCTGGCGTCCAGATGGCAAGGTACAGACAGTCTTCAGATGTCGCTTCTCCCACGAGACCGGAGCTGTACCCTTGATTCCCATTGTATATTTCATCCCCGGGCCCCAGGTACTGGTTCCACAGGGAAGTCGCGGAAGACACAAACTGCGGGCAGGAAGGTGGATAATGGTATGTAGTATGATGTGTCGTGGAGTTGGGAAGCTTGGCCGGAGGTAGCCATCTCCGCGAGGCCACAGGAGGTTCTGCAAAAGCGATGGATTTGAAGATGCGGGTGTTGGGGTACTGATCCTCAACTACTCCGGTATACACTCCGGTACGAGTCCGAACGGTTAGGCTGTCACCATTCGCATCAGACGATTCGAGGCCCGCTGTGGCCAGAATCCCTGGCACAAGGCAGGTCAGTGCTAGAAATCCGGAGGCCAACCGCATGATGTTTACTGGAGGAATGATGAAGTGAAGCCCGGCAGCAGGGATCGATGAGTCGCCTTTATAGTGGGCTGATTCGAAGTGCGGTCATCGTCCGTCTAACCGGCAGCCCTCACACCCGGACATTGTCAAATATTCTGCGTGACGTAACGACGGAATTGCGAAGGATTCGGCGCCAACAAGCCTTAATCGCAGCAATTCGGGCTTGGTGCTACCACTGTATGGGGTCTGTTCGGACAGCCATGCCGGGTTCGAGGTAGTGAGTACCGGCGGGGCCCCGTAATCCGGTCAACGCGGGGAATGCGGCACGCTGAGTGGCAGCCACCCCGAGTCCGAACCAATGGACAGTTGAGACCTGCTAGGGTCGGGCAGATTTTCTCGGGATACATTACCAATGACAGTAGTCTGGGGGGTTGAATCACCGATTCTCGGAGATTTCATGGCATCGTGCCGCGGCGGGCCTCGTGATGACGGTCCCGATTGCACGAAAGAGGTCAATGGATCGTTTTAGCCCCATACTACCGGAACTGTGTTTATGCGCAGGACGATTGGTGTTGACGAAATTGTAGGAACTGAAACCACTTGTGTTCTATTGTCGCATGGGACAAGCTGGCACTTTGCCAACCTAGAACGGGATCACGCGCCATCAAGCGGACGTGGACCGCAGCGCGCACCTAATGCTGCTCGCTGTCTTCTCACAAGCATTCAGTAGCTAAATATATCAGTCCTAAGCTAGGTAACAATCTGCTGAGGAGTTGACATTGAACAGAATTTTCTGTGGAAGATGACTGTTAAAGAGGAGGTAAGGGGGAACTATGATGATGACGCGAGAATCTCGAAGAAGACTAGCGCCAAATTTGGGGATGATTCATCAACCGCACCAATCATTATTTGGGCTTCTCTTGCGCTAGTCCGAATCCATACGCCGGCCGTCTCGCCTCAGGCATTAAGCCGATATCTCACCCTTGCAGGATGGTCCTCTAGACACAAGACCCTAGTAATCGCCATCACCTGGGTGTTTTGGGCGGTCGAACTGGCGACGGGGCTGAGTATCCGTAAGTATGAGAATATCTTTCGACTCAGTCCACATTGCTTACCCATCACCTTCTCACATAAATACTCAGCATATCCGTGCCTTTGCCGCTTGGATACGACCGTATAGGCCTAAAGTATTGTGCTCGCCGAAACTGCCCTGACAGCTGAATACCAGAATCTTCGTCTTCTTCCTCTTTAGTAATGTTAGTGATCCCGTCCCCGCCGCGCGCGAGCAGATCCCAGTGGACTCCATTCAGTCCCCACGGTGGGCCTGGTAAGGAGGTGTCCTTGTACATGGGGAACTCAAGACAGACGAGCAAGCCTCCGGGATGGAGGAGCTGGCTCATCCGCTCAGCCCATTTTCGACGGAGGTCCAGGTGGAGGGCACAGAGGAACTGTTGATTGTGAGCTTCGTTGCTTAATTTTGGAGGTTGTTCTGTAGCACATAGGCCGGGTGGCCGGGGGTAATATACCGTATAGTCATAGATCAAATCGAACTTGTCACCATCCTGTAGAGCTTGACTCTCCCACTCGGAGCTGAAAAAGTCACCCGCAATAAATTTTACACTCCCTACAACGCTAGTAGTGACGGCTCCTGCGGAGAAGTTATACCCTTGTGGACTCTGCATTTCAGAGGTGGCGTACTTTGTTGCCTCTGAAACACCAGTGGTGGATATATCGAGACCGTAGACATCAAAGCCATGCAGAGCTAACATGACGGGATCATAGCCTCGTCCACAGCCCTGTAAGAGTATCATAGCTAGTTAGTATATTATACAAGATTCTTTATAGCGATTCCGCGAACCTCCGGCCTGCTGACTGGCTGGTGGAAAGGGGAGAGAATTACCGGAACGAGAGCTTTCTTCCTTCGTCCATCGCGAGTATATGGAAAGAAGACATCCTGCTGCTGCTCTACTACATCGACTAGTGCAATTGAAGGACTCCCTCTATCCCAAAGAACGCTCTCGTTGGAGTCCCAGAGTGCGGACCAGCCTGAGCCTTGGTCCTCCGCTCTCCTGGTATGAGTTAGCTAGGTTCGGTCCGGGCCTTTGATGCGAGCAAAAATTCCCAGCGTACCGGTCGGCAAAATGGCTAATAAGGCGGCCTTGAACAGGAGGATTAGGTGCTTCGGACATTGTATGGGAGGAGACTGACACTTGATATGCGACGGCTGGAGGCTTCGACAGACCCCAAGATGCGTCACCAATGGAAAGTCAAATCGTGGTAAGACCGAGAATGGTCCCCGATTGGTGACGGGAGCCTCGAGCGGGTCTCCGCCAACGGTAAGTGATATGGTTCTCGCCCAAATTTTACTATGCTATGCATCGTCCCCTGTCTAACAGTCGTCCATTTAGATGTGAACATAAGGATTCAACACTGTAACATTGAAGCAAATGGCTCGGCGATCAAGCAGTGGCCCGCTCGAACGCTGAATGCGGAGGGGTTTGACGCCGATGATACCCGGCGATTGTATCTTGAGCTGACTGTGGTCAGCACTGCAACCCATGTGTGGTCGCTCGCGTCGGTAAATCTCCGCTGGCATCTCGTCTGACGTGAGAAACGGTATATCAGTATGCTTCACAAGCATATGCACTCGATTAGCTCTGTTTCAAAGCACGGGCTGTTGCGACCGTGTTTCTCCGACTACACCACCTGTCCGGGATACAGAGGACTAAAGGGGACCTCAACGCGACCTACAGAGGTAAGAGGGAAGATCTCACAACCTCGGCAGTGTACATCATTAGTTCTTACTGACCTATGGTCTAGACTATCCCTAGTGGAGCATTTGCCTATCTGCCTTCCCTTTCAGTCCGTAAGATGATATCGATTGTGGGCGCCCACCAAAACCCACCAAAATCCTTCTGATGAAATAGAATTGCTACGGTCTCTCTAACGTGCATATTTCATCTCGGCATTTTGTCGGCCGAACAGTATCCTTTTAGTGCCGGATACCAGAGACATTCTTCGCGTGGCTCACATACGGTGTTTGCTGGTATTCCCCGGTGACATTCAGTGCGCTTTGGCGGGGCGAGAAGCATAGCAATGCAGAACACGTACTTGATAGGTTGTCAGAGCATTTACCACCGGGTCAGCTCGGGCAGACCTCGTACGGGTCTCGAGATTATGGTCTAATTTTGTCGTTCAAAGTGATCTTCGACGGAGAGTTGCGATGATCCCTTCCAGCTGCGATCGATTGACTTCGCATGCTACAAGGTGCATGTGAGACCTTGGTGGGGCATGGGTGTAACCTGTATGCAGCAGACACCGGGCAACAATCATCTCGCCTTCGAGAGAGATGGCTTGCTTGCTCGAGGGTGTCTACACCAGCAGTAAGACCCAATGATGGTTCGATTACTCTTGAAACGGTGCAAGGGGCATTTACTCTCCGTCAGCTGTACCACAATTCGATTACGAATAGGCACTGCAAGAGCGGCTGGCAACCCTCATAGCCGGCGTTACACCTGGTGCCCAAGGGCAGCGATACGTTCAACTGCTCCGATTAACCTGCCTACAGCGAATTGCAAAAAGGTAGATCATCGACCCTAGACCCGTGAGTCAAAACTGTGGAAACGTGCGATGCCCCTGAAGCTTGTGCCTCCCTTCGATATGTGCGACCGGCCATTCTCCGGCTATTACTTGGCTTATCATCATTACACCACATGTTGAATCTGGTCCCGATATCTATTGGGCAGTTTCATGCCCTTGGGAGGTTTTAGGCTTGGCATAAGTGGTGAGACACTGAGTACTCCGTAGATACTGTGAATCCGTGTGGGAGTGTGTGCTCTGTGTACAAACTTGACCCACCGTCGGCATGCATTGTCGACTAGGCGTCCTCGTGGTCGGCCACGAGGCCTGGGATGCACATGAAGGCGTTGCTGTATCTTCTCCTTTTTCAAGTCACATCCCCGCTCGTGCAGGGGTAACTTTTGGCCCCCAAATTGCCGATACTAAGTATGCAGAGATTGACCAGGTTGCTTTGGCCACATTGATTGGGCCTTGGAGAAACACCGAGGACAGCACTGGATCCCCTTGAAGGGATAAGCGACGCCAATCGCTGCTGTTCAGGGATCAACCTGCGGATGGACAACTCCTTCCCGTTAGCTTGAGACCCGCCCATCTCCACCAGCAATTCCTTCGCGTCACGCTCGCCTGCTCTCGCCCTTCAGCCGTCAGCGCCTGTCAGCACCGGTGCTCTCGACTTCCCCCCACAGCGGCCCCTCGCGGCCTATCGCGGACGGGCCCTCAAGCCGCTAAAGTCCAAGTTAATTGATCCAGAGCCACGCTGCCCTCCTTGTTCCACTGCAGTTGACGAAGTCTATTGCTCCTCGGCCCCCAAGCATCACAGTGCCTGCTGAGGGCTTACTATAGACTAGATTAGACATTCCTCGCATGTTGTCATTGTCTCAGAGGTTTCGCCGGTCGCAACCCTCGTGCTCGAATCAAAAGTACATCAGGCAATTCCGGACAAGATGGTGTCCCAGTCCGATCTGCACTTTTGGCCCCCACGCAGAGAAAAATCATGTTTTGAGGATGGTCTTTGCTCAATCAAGACCCTGCGTCTAGGCCTGTCAGCTCATGCAGCATGCCAATCGTAATATCCTGATATCGCACTTGTACGCTCCGGGCCCTTGGCGCGAGACTCCATCGTGCTCTGTATGCTATCTCTTGTTTCTCGTTCTCATTTGTGACTCGCCGGTCGGAATATGCATCCCCTGCGTCTGCACTAATGCATTATTGGCCGACAAAAGATCCGTCATGGCCCAGCATGTGGAGGGGTTCATTAACCATGAAGATCCGCGCAAACACCCTTCAGTGGGAGGTGTTCGTTTTGTTCTTCCATCTTGGTCAAACCGACTTGTTGATATCTTTCTTCCAATAGCACGTGCAATCCCGAACATTGTGGTGCAATAATCATGGCGCCGTTGCCCGCGGGAGAAGTGAGTGGCTGGGTGGACTCGCCCAACGATCGGGGTACCATCGATATTATCTGGGGCTGTTGCTTGGTCCTCTCCACCGCTCTCTGGACAGTGCTACATCTGAATATTCCGGCCCCCGATGATAGCCTTTGGACGGTTCTGTGGCGCAAGCTCCGCTGGGGAACCTTTGCTATCTTGGCCCCCGACATGCTGGTCGGCTTCTCCGCCATGCAGTACGAGTCGGCCCAGGAATCAGTGCGCGATATGCACCGCCTGGGGTACAAGGAATGGACACTCAAACACGCTTTCTACGCCAATAGCGGTGGCTTCGTCCTTCAATCGACAGACTACCCTCCCTTCCCCATTACTGCCGCCTCGATCCACTACCTCGTCGAGACTCACCATATCGACTGCCCTACAATCACAGCGGAGGAGATCTGGGATAAGAGCAAGGCAGATACGTTCGCTAAATGCGTGGCGTTGGTGCAAGGGGTGTGGCTCGTGGTCCAGTCCATTGCCCGGGCCGTACAGGGTCTCGCCGTATCTCCTCTCGAGCTCTTCACCATTGCGTTCGTGTTATCCACAATCACAACCTACTACTTCTGGATGCACAAGCCACAGAGCGTCGGGGTACCGACCGTTATCGAACTCAAGAGCGGATCCGTCAACGGCCTGATCAACAGTGCCGGGGAGATCGGCGTTGAGCCCTTCCGCGAGACACCACTTGATTTCCTGGAGAAGCCACACCAACGGTGGCATCGCCGACCGACCCTCGAGAATCTCCGCCCGCAGAAAAGCCCCTTACAGCGCATGCCGGATGACAAGATTGTGTTCAATGGCTTAAGTCAGCGCACCTGGATACTGGTATCCATCCAAGCTATGGTACATCCGGCTGTCCATCTGCTAGGATGGAACCATGTGTTCCCCACGAGTACCGAACAATTGATGTGGCGCATCATGAGCGTCTTCCTGGCGTCTGGTCTTCCCTTGTCGAGCATGCTGCGGATTACTCTCACTGCGTTAGGCTTTGACGGTCACCAGTCCTTGACATGGATCTGGGTGCAGCCTAGCGGTAAAGAAGAGAAAGGGTGGCGTGCTTGGGTGCTGGACGTTGTCATGTCTTTTATCAGTGCGTGTCTGGTCCCAGCCCGCTTGTTCATCATCATCGAGGCTTTCATCAGCCTGCGACAACTTCCATCGAGTTCTTATGTGACCGTTGAGTGGACGAGCTTCATCCCACATGTTTGAACTGCTCAGGAGAACAAAATCGTTACCTTTTTGTTTTTCTCCGGCACAGAATTCATCCGGTAGACGCTGCTGGAGTGACAGAGACCGGTGACTCCTCGTCGCTCCTTGCAACTCTCCAGCTGCGATTGGTTGGGGCAATTAATGGACCCCAACCGGCGGGAAGTGCACTATCCATTCAGATCACCATGCATAGCCCCTCTTCAGAGTACGACAAGAAGGCATTGTTCTTTTGGTAACAGCGCCGCACGTCATCTGCCTTCTTTGGGCTTAGACTCCGCCCGGGATACTGAACGTCAGGCCACTGTGTTTGATCGAGCACAGACAAGCGCAGCCCTAGTCTGGCCTCCCCCGCATTTTCCCCGCGAATCAAGGCACATCCGTGGGGGCATCATCTGGGGGAGGAGAGTCGGAAGCAAGCGAGCCAATCGCCCCCTCGATGTCGTTCAGATCGGCGTGGGGGTGGTACTCGGTTGGCTCTCTTCTCGTGCCTACCTTCGTCATACTTCATACCCTGGGAATAGTATTGCGCTACGGCTACAACCTCGGCTAGGTCTATTTAAACTCCCGCATGGCCTCCTCACTGCTTCTTGCTTCTTGGAGGTCACCATCTCTTATGTCAACGGACAATGCCAAAATCCCATCATGTTTGGCTTCGACATCGAATTCCGCCGTCACCGGTGGGCCTTGATCTACTGTTCCATCTCCGCCATCGGCGCCCTGGTATTTGGCTATGACAACACATATTACAGCGGGATTCTAGGCATGCAAGAATTCAAGAATGACTACGGCGACCATTACGAGGATGGGGCGAAAGCATTGGCGACGAGCTTTACTTCGCTGACTACCTCAAGCATCTACATCGGAGATATGCTCGGTGCACTCATTGCAGGGCCCCTCAATGATCGCTTTGGTCGGAAAACGGTCCTCTGGATTGCTTCGGCGTTTGTGCTCGCAGGGGGTGTGACCCAGGTCGCGGACACGAACATTGAGGGTGTTATTGTACTTGGCCGCATTCTGATCGGGCTTGGAGTGGGCAACTTTACGGTTACGTCGCACTCTAGTGAGTGCTGTTGTGTCGGTTCTACACAAATGTAAAACACCATTGACCATCCATAGTATCGGAGAAATCGCACCAATGGAGATACGAAGTCCAGCACTGTACATGTACCAATTCCTGCAGTCCTGCTCGCAGCTCGTCGCTTCCGGCCTCACCCAAGGCACCAATTCCATCCACTCGTCTCTATCTTACAAACTCCCAATGGGCGGACTCGTCATCCTGCCCCTCTTCATGCTCTTCCTCTTACCCTTCATCCCCGAAAGCCCAACCTGGTATGTCTTCCACAACAGACTGGAGGACGCCCGACGCTCCCTCCTCAAAATCAACCGCAACAACCGCACCTACGACCCCACAGCCGATCTAGCCTTCCTCACGCAAGCCCGACGCTACGAAGAAGCCCAAGGCGAAGAATCTTCCTGGCTTTCCCTCCTCCTCGACCCCATCGAACGGAAAAAGCTAATATGGGCCTCGGGCGGCATGTACGCCCAACAAATCTGCGGCATCATTTTCTTCTACAACTACGGCGTCGTGTTTGCCGAAGCTCTCGGCGTGTCCCAGCCCTTTACAATCACCCTCATCACCATGATCCTACAGATCTTCGCTGTCGCCGCATCCATCCTCACAGGAAACCGTCTCCGCCGCCGCACCAACCTCCTCGCCAGCACCAGCCTCATCCTGGTCGCCTTCATCATCATCGGCGGTCTCGGCACCCAATCCACTCTCACCACAGCATCTAAATACATCATTGTCGTCTTCTCCTACGTCGTCATCTGCGCCTACAACTTCGGTCTCGGCCCACTCACCTACGCCGTGTCCCGTGAAATCTCGGTCGGCGTGAACCAGAATAAGATCATGTCGGTGTCCATCGTGGCGCTGTATTTCTTCCTTTGGGTGATCTCCTTCACCGCGCCGTATCTGTATTATGATGCTGGCCTGGGCCCAATGGTCGGGTTCGTGTATGCGGGTACTACGCTGACGTCGCTGATTTGGGTGTGGTTTTGTGTGGGTGAGACGCAGGGACGAACGAGGTTGGAGGTCGCTATGTTTTTTACAGAGAGGGTACCGGCGCGGAGGTGGAGGACGCATGTTTTCGCGGGGAGCGGAGGGGATGAGAAGGACGACGTGAGGGCGGAGCATGTGGAAGATAAGGCTTAGCTGGGTGTGTCGGATGGGTGTTATTGAGATTGCTTCTTTTTTGACTCAACTTCTACAGAATTACAATATGCAAGTTGTTCCTGTTATATCAAGCACACTTCATGTGAATCCTAGATACGAAGTCCCGCAGGCTGTAAGGAACATGCACTCCCCGCACTCTATACGGCCTTGCCGGATTCTGGAGTCACCCATTACTCTCTTCGTTCTCATTAGCAGCCCCGAGATAAAACCAGGCTAGGCTAGCTATGTCAGATACGGAAATATAGTAAAGCCGTGTACGTATGACGACCGCAGTTTTGTATCACAACATCACAACAGGGTTCATTAACCTAAAATCTCTCCCAGAGCTCCAACTCTCACTTTTATGCCGATCAAGGCTTATTTCTTTACAAGTATTCAACAGCAAGAAATTCAATAATCTGAAATACCTGAGTTAATGAATGCGATGACAAGTAATGATCTGGTTCCATTCCAACCCTATAATCACGCAGTCTCAAAGACCTAAAGACCATGAAGTGCGCTACGCGATTATATTCCCCGTTGGAAGCTGCGCGTCCACAAACGACAACTACGCGGCTCGTGACCTATCCATATCCGGCGAAACTCCAGAACTGGATAATCCTTAGATGGCATTCAACAAGGACTATGGTCACTCAGTAACTTCCATGCGGATACTCAATGTCGCCTTCAAAGACATCGATATCACTGGTTGAGCGATTTTCAATCAGAGTTTCATATACCTCAAGCAGCGCAGGGTCCAAGGTTAAGGGAGTGGATTCTTGCTCGTCAGTGGCTGACTCAGGATGTGTGTAATCTGCTCCCCAGCAGTCATCATTATTGTGAGACGAGCTGTTCGATGATTTCAGATGCAGTAGACGAGTAGAGCCAGGATTGAAGGACCCACGATAGTAGGGCAGGAGATTATTGTCGGCAGTTCGATCAGCTAGATTCGACGAAGCTGGTAGGTTACTTAGGTCCAATCTTCGAACGCTGGCAATTTTGCGTAAAAGGCGATCACAAGTTATGAAGGCATTTCTCGCACTGTAACTTCGATTGCCAATAGAAAATAACCAACGTAGGCACTTTTTTGATACTTGGAGTATCTTCTCTGGTTCTTCTGCTGTGCCCACAGCTCCCCCACCTCCAGTGATTTCTCCGTGTTCGGAGGCTCCGACAGGTCCTACACACAGTTGAAGCAGTAATATCACCAATGCTTGCATCAAGTGATGAACTATGGACCACCATGGTGCCATTGTGCATAACCACTCCAAGTCTGGGAGATCAGGTAAGACCGAAGTCATATTAAGGGCAGACTGTAAACAGACAAGTGCCTTGTCATCATCGAACCTAGAGCGAGGGCGCCTGACTTCTGAATTCTTTTGAAATTCGGGGCGGGTAAGACAGGGACGATTAAGAACGATCTCGATGCTATAAAAGCTGAACGCAAGTAATATCTTTTCTCGACACTCCATGCTCTTCGTGTAGTGTCCATGGCTATCGGTAAAGCTCCAATACTCTTTCAATGATGATAGCCATTCTTCCAGCTTCTTCTGGTACTTGCTGATCTGATGCTGTTTTTCGCTCGGTGTGCCGGATAGAGATTGTAGACTATACACTGATCTAATTGCCGCGTGGCCAATCACAGCGAGATCAGTTAAGTAGAAGGAGAATAAGGAGCTGTTTGGCTGAACAGATTGTATATATCTTGTCCTTTCCTGCAACTGCAAGTCATTGGCATATAATATGAAGACAAGTTCTTGCTCTTGTGCTTCAGTACTAAGGTTACCGGCTGCCTCTGACTCGGGAAGTAGATCTCCTTTCAATAATACATGAGCCGTGATACTGCAGCAATTCCAGTCAATACAAGATGTACGGCCTGTTGCAGTACAAAGTATCTGCTCCAGATAGACGATTGACCACCACAGGCTGGAACGCAATACTTTCGAGTCGTGATCTAAGTTCCCATCACTGTTTCGGAGATTAAGCCCCAAAGCTATAGCAGATCGGGCAGTACAGCCTATTAATTGCCATGATCTGTCACGAGTCAGACCTTTATGCCGACCAAAATATACCCTTTTAAGATAGCATGCATTAGGCGGATTCAGGCGTACCGATTAATTTGACCAGCAACGAGATAATAGAGTGCTAGAAGCATCCTTATTTGGACCTGTTGTAAGTCCACATAGTCCAAAATCGTATTATGCTTTGCATTGAGTGCAATGGCCCTTGAAAGGAAGATACGATCATCAACATCTTCGTCCCAGTGCTCTTGGCGCAACTGAAAATGTTTAGCTCCAATAGCGTTGACTAGGTTGAAGATCACGAGCCAGCTTTGCTGAGGGGCTGACAAGCGATTACGGAAAGCATTCTCGTACTGCTGGTAAAACAAAGGTTTGAGAAGAAGTGGGAATGTTGGGTGTATGAATGAAAAGTAAGTGTGAAGCAGTTGGTCAGCCCAAGGCTTTGGTGGCATTGCATTGAGATCACTATAACTTGGTTCTGCTATAACCAGATTATCGAGGTGGTAATTGAGAGAAGCGAGACTTCCTTTATCATGCTTGACGTGTTGCTCGGTACCGGGACGTTCTAAGCCGCCGACTTCAGCGTGAAGTCTTTGGAGCCAAGCAATCTCAGAACCTTTTCCCATGAACCCTGTTGATCTGCTTTGCCTATCTCTGTTCACATCATTATCAACAGTATCAATATCGTTAAGCGAGCCCATTGACGAAGAGGGTGAAATAGAACGAGATCTTTGAGGCTCTTTCAAAGCATAGGATCTCGACGTAAGAGGCTAGTACTAAGTTTAGATGCTTTATCAGGATGTTCAGAGTAAAGGTTCACCTTCAATGAATTCGCTATGTAGCCAGAGACCTCCGAATGGAAATTAGTGGATAGCTCCTCGACTAACTGTTCATAAAAGGACATACGCTCTTCGAGATCCTGGTGTGTTGGTCAGCCCGCCCTTGTGGATTCCTAATAAATTGTGTCGTACCTGTAGTTTCTGCTGCGTTGGAACTTCAATCCTCCAAGCCAAAGTCGACTTATCCTTCGATATGTTAATGAGTCTTTCAAGTTCTATTTTGTTACCTTTTCCATAAGCCACTTTGATTTGATCGAGCAACAAGTAGGCTGAGCTCAGTTCCTGTTCGATACGGCGCAGTGCAAGCTTTCTTCGTCTATCAGATTCTTCCACGAAATGACATTCTGTGCCTATTTGAAGACATTTATCACACGGAAGCTCTCCTAGACACTGTAAAGTGGTTCTCAGTTAGATATCTTCAAGGCAGACGGTTTAAAGTTATACTTTTGTTTTCCTCTTCTTGCATGCTTCACAGGCATTTGTTCTTTTTCGGATTGGCTTGACGACAGTCTCTTGAGCGGAATCATTGGCAAGGGGACTAATGATAGTAGCTGGAGCAAGAGTCCGTGGAGCTTGACTGTTGGAAGATGTCATTTTCCCGAGAAACATAAAGTTTGTGGCAACATAGTTCAAATGTGGTGACGAGGATAATTGAAGTTGTAGGCAATCCGAGCGGAGATGAAATTCCGACCAAGCGGTGCGGGGTAATGATGTCACTTTGTTCGTGCGTGGCCAATAGCGTGGAGAGATATCATTGACCAACCGCAATATATTCCATCGCCTGATACTAGTAGGAAACTGTTCATGATCACAAGTACTATCTCAATATATTTCTTCTCCCGGGCACCCCTGTATGTTTGACTGGCATCTGTTTTCATTTGTGTTCTTGTATACTAGCGATCATGAGGGACAGTGAGTAGCTGGAAATCCAGCCGAAGCGGCTATAAGTCAGCTAAAATCCGGTTTCATTTGTCTAATCACTTTCATTGGTATCACTTGAAATCCGCAACTACTTGTAATCACAGGGAACCAGACCCTCACTACTATCGAATTACTGACTACAACTATTCTTCCGCATAAGTACATGTAACTGGACCTAGAAAACAAGAGTTAAATATAGTTTTAGTCACAAAAGGCCGTATTAACTATGATCTCTACCTTAATCAATCTCGGTACTGTACTATAAATTAACTAGTAATGACCATTTCATTGTATAATTAACGAATACGAATATCATCAACTAGTCTAAAGATAGCTTAGCTTGGTTTCACTGGAGGGTTTCGGAAACAACAGAAGGGAGTGAATGGTGACAGCAGTTTCTGGAAAGGCTGTACCACAATACCCTCATCCCTCACTATCAGCATCACAGAGCTAAGCTGATACGAATCAGTTTGGGAGAGTATCTTAAGAAAGCACTTTTGCTGATTACAGCACTAACCGTAAGTACACCGGATATTCGTGATGTGATGATTATCGTAGTCGTTTAGTAACGCCCGGCAGCTCAGGGAAAGGTTAAATGCGATGAAATAAGGTGTATTCATTCTCCGGGGTCACTTGGTCTATATCTCAATAGGGAAGCTAGATCCAGCACAATATTTGGCTCAATCGGATGTAACCGCATCATGTTCATGGATGCGAGGGGAAAAGGCCGGACTTGGCGAACGCTGATCATAGGATGTGGGTGAGTGGGATGAACGAGGGAGCGAAGTTTATTCGGCAGATGCATCTGGCACATGTCACATTCTTAGGGCCAAACCACGGCAGGAGTGAAACAACAGGGCTATTATTAGATACATGTGCAGGAAAAATGGTACATTCGCAAGACACTATGTTGAATAGAGCCTTTCCAAGTTTACTTGCTCAAAGGTCCTATTTCCTTCTCCTCCCCCTCCGCGCTGGCAATCTTATCCTTAGTCTACGAATTTCATCATTATCATTCCTCCCTACAGTAATATTATAGAATGTCCAGTCCACTAACAATTATAAACCAAACTAAACCCAATCGGCTGACTTCCTCCAATAGAGTTCGGGAAATCCACACTCCCAGCAGTAGTCTGCCACGTCGACAGCAAGGCCAAGAAGCTCATCGTGTTGGAGCACGTATTCGACGCAAGGATCGTGTGGAACGGAGATGTAGTTGGCGAAGTTGGGAACTGGAAAGTCGACACCATCTCGCGCCTAGTAGGCTGATTGTTCCACGTAGGGGCGGAAGTCAAGTCCCAAGGGTTGGTCGTCCAGATGTCAGCTTGGCTGGAGCCCGTGGCGATAGGCTGCGCGAGTGCGGGGATGTCGATCGCGAGCATGCAGCCCGTGGCGCCGTTGGGGATGCCGGTGAAGGTGAGGGCGGAGATCTTGGTGTTTGTAGTGGCTGTTCGGGCCAGGGAGAACTGTTGTCCGGTGCTTGGGGTGTTAGGGTTGGCGCTGTCGAGGACGTCGATGGCTGTTGGGGCGATGGTGGTGCAGGCGCGGGGGATGAGGTTGGCGGGGGTGGGAGAGGTGGATGCCACGGAGGCGAGGAGAGTGAGGGCGGTGATAGGGCTGAGGAATTTCATTTTGAGAATGGGCTAGTTTTTGTGATCGCAATAGAGCGTTGAGGCAAGAAGAGGATTGAATAAGATGAGGAGAAAGGTCTTTGGATGTGGTTTCGAACTTGAGGATGCCTCCGGAATATGCTCGTACTTATATATCTCTGTCTGTTAACTTCCACTAAGCTGTAGACCACTCGGTGAACCATTCGATGTATATTGTCATAAATAGCTAGCAGCGGCATTTTGGAGCGGCTGCAACCTCGTATAGCTCAAAGAGGTAGTGGCTATACGAGGCCAAGGCCGAGTTGCTTCAATAGAGGATATGATCTGTCCGAATCTGAGTCTGTAAAAGTAAACAAGAAGCATCTTTCACGACTGACCACCTAGGATAGCGAGAACTTCACTGGACGCCTGAGCTAATTCTGGAGCCGGTATAGTATGCGATCCCGCAGGCGTGTCAGGTGGTACTATACTGCTCTGTGTTACACAGCAGACAAGGGGCCTGCCTGGTGAAACACGAACAAGCCATATTGGCTTGACTATGGGATTATAGGCAAGACATTGTGACAGGCGTTCTTGGGTGGAAGTTGCAGCATCTTTGCTGCATGTAACCCTATCAAGCAAGGCGCTCTTAATGTGTACTATACAGCATGCAATTCATTAGTATAGGCAGCACCCTTCAGTATCCCGTCTGCACAGCATTGAGTAAGTACCTTTAGTGTTCTCCGGGTGACTCGTAAATCCAGGTAGCAGATAACTTGGACCGGATACCCCACCCTCCGGAATTACGACATGGGATTATGAGGTCCGCGACCAGTAAGTAAGCTGCACTTTAGAAGGGTATGACAGTCCCGACAAAATGGATGCACCTTGTACTGTTTCCCGTGTCTCACCCTAGGCTCTTTGGGAGTCGCCCTTGCTACTAAGCCCTACGGCGGATACTTTGCAGGACATCGTGTGATCTCTTACCAACATCTTCAACAATTATCGATCAAGCGCCCCATAGGGGATAGAGGTCGCTTTGGTTATCCATTCTCATTTGTACAAACCGAACTGTGGCGAAGAAACCGTAGAGCGGGCTGATTAGACATCGCGTAGTTGTCAAATGCCGGGACACTGTCTCACTTCGGAAGCGGTGTTTCGTCGCTTGTTGTATTCAGTTTATATCAACAGAGAGGGTGCCAAAAGCAACTCAAGCGTAGATCGAGGAGGCCAAATCAACTACTTTTCCACTTCCCAATAAGTCTTAACTCCGTTCCCCTACCAAAAGAACGTTACCTTTCCGGTTCTGTATCAACATTTCACTTGCGAGGAGCAATTTTATTCAAGGATAACGGATGGGTTCTACTTCGCCAAACTTTCATCTTCGCATGGAGTCGTTCAATCGGAATATTTATGTATTTCGGTCCTTTCATCTACGCCTGAGAAACCGCATACACCCTATTTAAGTTAGCGGGAAATATCAGGCATATAAAAGAAACACGCATGTTGGAAGCAAGAACATGGACGAAGAATAGAGAGAATAGACTTGTAAGCAGCTGTTTGGCTTTAACACTCATTTATATCTATACTTACTATATGACTTTGCTATGCTTTGCTTTTTGTTATAGTTAGTTGTGTTTAGTTACGACGATAACCTTCCTAGGTCGTAGCATGCGTTGCTTCGTGATTACGTGTTTACTACGAGCTTGGGAGATTCAACAGCGTTCAGGGCCATATTCTTGCTTCAAACAGTAAAGTACTTGGATAGCTAGCATCTTACATAGCGGCCTCGATCAGCTATAAGAATTTGAATTGAATCGTGATCCTCACGAGGGCGGGCACCCTCTGAAACACTTTATAACTAGTATTTATTATAGTGCAAACATAAATCTGATACCATGTACAGGGATGGCACAATACAAAATAATACAAAAGAACGCACTAGCATTTGCAGCAGATCAAAGACTAATACTGACTGTTATACTAGAAGTGAATGGTAGCAGCATCCATCTCCTATTAAGCTTAAAAAAAGCTATCCTGTGTGTAATACGCAGAGCACATCGTAACAGAAAAAGCTTTTGTAATAGTTACAACTAGATTCTTGACTAAGAAGAATTAGAGATTTATAAACTCTGGTAACCTGAAGACCCATACACCCATTATTACAAGTCTCAAATCACCATTCTTCCTTAGTGTCTTGTATTACATAAATATATTAGTATCCATTAATTATTATAAGGTCAAAGTATAATACTGCTCGGCTCAGAAATATCTACTTCAAATTATAATTCTATGATATAAATACTGATCATCACTCTTGTACCTTAAACTGTTTCAATACTTACTATAAAAACTCAGTATAGATAATATCAATAACTAGCTAACCAATATAGTACAATATTGTTCAGAAATGTAGTAACTACCTTGCATCTTTCAGCTCATAAAGCCCAAAATGTACCTTATATTCATCGATTCTATTAGGCGGCAATATCATTTGCTTATTTTTTGGGAGGGGAGGGTGTCTCTGTAGGAGCGCCAGCACAACTATAAGCAAACCCGAAACAATGATCAGCAACATACCTTACTCCCTATATATTAGTTGTGACTCTGAATAGTTGGGTACAGGCTTTTAGACAAGAATTTTTAGCAGGAAAGTGCGAATCGCTCCTCATGTATCTGATTTCGGTGTAAATCAGGTACTTGTATTGCATTCGTTTCGGACATGCCATAATAAATTCCTGAAACTGGTTTGTTCGTCCCATATTGTTAAGTAGCCTACTCGGAATCTGCTTTGTATAATATGTTGTGACCGAAATCTCATTTATCATATCAAGGAGTCATTGATGGCTGCACCCTGAATTAGCTTGCATGCTCCTTGCCCAGTTGACTTCCAAAACCTTTTACTTTATACCTGTGCCGAGGAGGTCCAGTACTTGGCATGAATCGTGTTTCTGAACGCAATACACGCCGCTGACAAGCACCATTAAGGAACAAGATCATGTTTACTTTCACCTTGTTCACGTACTCGTATAAGCTAGTCACATTTACAAATTTTCTCCTGCTGTGCATAACTTGTTTTAGTCACCGGAAGTTGAAGGAGCCCATCAGTCAAGTCTTGGCCGAGTCACTAGTGTCGTGTAAAACATGGTCAGACTCAATCGGCTTGTTCATAGTTTTTGCCGCAACGAATGCAGTGGCTAAAAGGCCCAGAATTCCAATACCTGTCAGAACCTCAAAGATTGAGTCCAAGGCATATACATAGGCGGTTAGAACACCTTCACGCAGAGCTGACCCGCTGGCTAGTGTTTTAAGAGTTTCAATGAAGCCTTCCGCATTTTGAGCGATCGCAGTCGGAAGGTCCAATTCGTTGAGTTTCATGGACATAAAGTTCTGTAAGACAGTAGAGCCGATTATCACTCCAATAGCAAAGCCTAGCGTGCGGAAGAAGGTATACATCGAAGCTGCATATGCTGCGTCGGCTGCTGCACACGAGGCTTGTGCTGAGATTAAAAGCGCATTGAATAGCACTCCATGCCCAAAACCAACGAAGGCAAAAATGAAGATCCAGCTGGCTGTGTTGGTATCACTGTCCAGAATAATGGTCACACCCGTTGCTGCAATGGTAGTGGCCCAACCAAACCATAGCGCCCAGCGGTAGCGTCCAGTTTTCGAAATGAAAATAGCCACGACTATACTTGTGGGCATGAGCGCAACCGATACTGGGAGGAGGCCAATACCAGTCATGACCGCGGACATGCTTTTCACAGCCTGCAGATACACAGAAATATAATAAAGCTCGCCATACATCTGGGAAATTAGTTGAGGGTCAGTAAGGGCCTATTATACATAGTGCCAAATTGCGCCAATACAAGAACTTACTAGAATTCCTTGGACAATAGACCCCGCATACACGGCCAAAGCAGATCGATCTTGAAGCACAGAAATCCTCACAAAAGGATGCTCAGTCCCCAGTATTTCCCAACACACCGTCGCGACAATACCTCCAACCCCAAGACACAATGGAACCAAAGTGTGATAGCTTTCCCATGTGTACTGCACTCCACCCCACGAGAGGCCGATCAGGAATATGGAGATACTGGCCAGGAACAAAGCTTGGCCAAACCAATCAACGGCACGAAGCTGAGCCCCGCCCCTTTTGAACCTGGCCGAAAAGAAAAGCAAAATTCCGGCAACGGTGGATAGGGGGAAGTTGATGTAAAACACCCAGCGCCAGCCCGTTGAGCTACTGGTATGTTCCAAAAAGGCACCGCCTATTAGAGGCCCAAGGATAGTACCGAGTGCCATGGATGCCTGAACCAAGGCAGCGTATTTTGGTCTGGGACGTAGAGGCACTACATCTGTAATTATAATCGTCGCAAGCGGAATGAGTCCGCCTCCTCCTATTCCTTGAATGACACGCCCGGCGAGAAGTGTAGCCATATTATGGGCGAGACATCCCACAATTGAGCCAATCACAAAGAGGGCCAATGCCATGGCCAGTACTCTTCTTCTCCCATAAACGTCGGAAAAAGAAGCCATAATGGGCTGAAACCCTGCACTAGGCACCAAGTATGCGCTGCCCACCCAAAAAGTGCTGGTAGCATCACCGTTCAAGTCCTTGGCAATACTCTGTTTCAGCAATTAGAATTATCAATGGTTTGAGGGGTGGTTTGAGCAATAAGGAGAACACTCGCTGGAAGGATTGATAAAAATATAGTCATGTCCAACGAAGCCATGATTGCAATGATTGACAAGCACAGTAGGATCAAGAAAACCTCTTTAGTCGGTTTCCAATCCGATTCCAGGTTATCTGGTCCAGTAGTCTCAGTGGATTCGACATCTCCCTTGCTAACGTGTCCCCCATATTTTTTAACCTTGCGATCTATCTGGACTTCAGCATCAAGGGTCATGGTGTCTGCGGTGGAGGAGCCCTTTTCAGTTGGCGAAGGTGTTCATAAGGAGGCCAGAATTAGACTTGAGACCGCGATTAAACAAGATACAAAGACCTCATGCAGAAATGTCCTGAGATTAAAGTGCTCCCTTTTTTGTGTAGATCTTTGCTGGACCTATCCCGCATTAATCGGACCCCAGGAAAAAAAGTTTGGGGTCAATTCCTAAACTATTGTTACGCCACCGTAATGTGCACCTGATTCTACTGCGAATGTCTACACTAGATCAGTCTCCAAATATCTCTAGACTGACTGCGATGTTCCAAGTAGATAATATGATACTATCTGCTATCTCTATATTCTCTGCCTCCATGGCGGCCGAATAAATACTATTATTGTTCCCTCTAAGCTAAGTCTGAAGGCTTATACTGTCTTGTCTATGTAGAGGGCCTCTTTATCACCTATGCTGGCCCCAGTACAAGTACCGTGTACCCAAAGATATGGCCGCGATGCTGATCATCAGATAGCGCTCAAAACTGTCGATGTGGATGCCATTATCGAGATATTTGGCAAGTGGATGGAGCTTTCTACCAGTATGTACCAGCTCGGGCCCACGTAAATACATTAAAACAGGTACAGTGGAGTTTGTTGGATCGTATAAGTAGATATGTGCGAAGTAGAAGACCCATAGATCGAATAATTTTGCCAATCTTCACCCGTTGACGTCGATCCGTAACCCTTTCCGACATGGCTAATGATGATGAATCCAGCGACTCGGGAAATGTGGGTATGGTCGCCGATCGCCTCCAACTACGTAGAGAGATTAAGGGGATAATAATACATGACCTAGACTAAACTGACATTAGCTAGCTCTGAATTTAAAATGATACTACCTTCCAAAATAGGTCGATGGTGTAGTGGGGAAGCTTAAATCGCGATAAACTCAGAGAACGCCTGCCAAGGTCATCCTAGGTCAGATATGATGTATCAAATTCTGCACTCGGGCCTCCACACATTCTCCCCGTCCGCCCCACGCATCAGTCCAGCTTCACGGTTCAGCCGAGAGTGGACATGAAGAAGAGCGGTCAATTCAGGCGGAAGCTATCGCGGTGAAGACTAATGGCTGCCGATTCCTCCTCATCTAAAACTGGATCAACAGGTCAACACCGTCTCAAGTTACTTCCATCTCTGCTTCAATCCATTCTCCTTCCCTCGAAGAATCTACTACTACTAGTAGTAGTACTATTACTACAGCATTAGCATGAGTGCATTCGAAACTGCCGCCGCTGAGGTCAAGCACCTTAAGGCCAAGCCCTCTGATCAGGAGATGCTTGAGGTACGCTTTTTGCTCATCGATCAAGCGCGGGAAATTATCTGTATTCCATACTGTAACTGATATCAATCACCTCTCCAGCTCTACAGTCTCTATAAGGTCGGAACCCAGAGCAACTTCGCTGAGGCTCCCAAGCCTGGTACTTTTGATTTTGCGGTAAGTCTGACTTAGTCTCCATTTCCGGTTTTGCAGTTCCCTATTTTTCTTCCCCCACATGATTTCCAGATCACTAATATATATATTTTCACATTACAGGGCAAGTACAAGTACAACGGTTGGAAGAGACTCCATGACGAGGGTGTCACCTCTGATGAGGCTCAGGAAAGGTACATTTCCCTTGTTGAGGCGCTTAAGGAGAAGTACGGCTCTTAAGCTTTGATTGGATCGGAGGCTACGGTGTATATAATGGATTATTCTTTGCTGTTATGTTGTTATGTTGTTAGGAAATTGGATACACAGGCATTAGGCTGAATGGAGAGGGGAAGTGTTTCTTATCAATATATGTGTCCCAGCATATTTCTTTACAAGCATCCTATATTCCACTTTACTCTGAGGCGCCCCAGTATTCAAGCAGGAAGGTTGCTAACGTGCGTGTCATAGATTGACCTAGAGGTGTTGTCTATATAAGGTCACAAAGACTATTATTGCCCGCAGCTACCCGCAGACCCCTATAATCCTGCTTATACAAACATATACACACCCGAGCAGGTGGCTCACCATCACAATGTATTACACTGAAGTTATCCAGAATTTATCAGTTCAAAGTATTTGATTATATTGATTATATATTTAGTATAGATATGTAAAAGCCCAGCCTAACCTTACTTGTTTATTAGCTGGTGAAAAAAGTAGCTTTCGAAGTATTATACAGTACATATAATTTTGCCTTTTTGAATTATGTACTAAAGCTGCTGGTTTAAATAGGAAGCTGAGATTCTTTGATAATATAGTAATAAAGTAAATGATATGTATATTCTAAACTTGATGATTGAAAATGGAATATAATTAAATTCTTTATCTAAGAGCTTTTGGGCATTATCTCTCAGTTCTCATAATATAGTCAATTTTGCTATATACATTGAACTTGACAATAACATATTTTCAAATCTTAGGATCGCTTCCCTGTCCCTGTTAGCCTAGGTTCACTGTGTAAACGTACCGTTGAATTTGGTCGAAGGTGTATCAGACTGAGGACCATCTAAGGAGAACTGGTCTTGGATAAGAGAAGAGAAGTAAGGCCGATTAGTGCTGCGCAGCTACTTGAAGGTAAGTGCGGACGAGTGTTCTATCGCTTGAGCACGAAGAACAAAAGTATCATAGTACATGAAAAAGTGTCGTTCTTTATCCTATCCTCTGTATACCATCAACATGCATACTATCTGAGGCCTACTTCGTGGTCGACCCGATCGTATCCCGTGTTCTTGCTATACCCTAAGTATACCAATAGTAGTCATGGTGGAAGTATATCACGTGACGTGTGACCGTTATGGGCGTTGCATGCGCAATCAAAGATTTTACCGGGTAAGAGCTGTCAATTGCTCGAGCGCTGCCATTATCGGCGCTTTCTGCCTGACGAGTCTGCCTAACTAACAAGGGACCGTAACACTAATCTGTAGCTAATCAGCTATTTATTGATAGACAGAGCCAGCATTCTAATAAGTAAGAATATAATCACAGTCATTACAGTCAAGGTGCTTTGAATTCGTTTATCTTAGACAGGTTCATGGGTAGAAGATATCTTTGAAATATATCAACAATTAGTTGAATTCATCAAATCTTATACATTTGCGGGCGTCAACTCCCACGCGTGACTATCAGGCGGTATTAGGCGAGACTCAATGCTATAAAGATACATAGTATTCCTGCACCTCTCCACTATCGTAACAAAACCACCGGGGTCAACTGGAGTACATCCAATAGTCAACCGCCGATCAACCAGCTATCTGGTTTGTGCCGATCACCTGATCTGTCCTTTACGCACGGACATTAAAACGGGAGTGGAAAACTTGTTGGAACGGCTCCACTAGCTATAATCAAGAAGCAGAATAAAGTATGTCTCGTATTCTATGTAGGCGTCGCGCAGCGAGGCAGGTGTTGATGGTGTAGGTTAGGTAATGTTAGTCACGTGACCAAGCGTATAACACTGCTACAAAAAACTATCACCGAATTTCCGGAAGGTTTTGATGGTAGCACTACAGGATGCCGAGGGATATGTGATGTGATTGACCCACTGGAATTCTGCCCGTCCTAATATGAAATGTATTGATACTTTTTGTTCATTTGACAGTGTAAATAAGGCATACATCATGTAGAACACCATAGGCGGCTACGATGAAGTTTTGTGGCGAAGTGACAAATATTTTCTCCAAAAGTAGAAAACCGTGTAGTGTAAATTTATTTATAGGATGCTGGTTTAAGGAAAAAAGGGAAAAAGGAAAAAAGGGAAATAAGGGAAATAAGGGAAA